>NW_015387942.1:284098-299098 GCF_001527695.2 Protobothrops mucrosquamatus | reverse complement strand
AGCAACCACACCAAACTAAAAAGAAAACCAAATTGAGAAATGGCAGCCGCCACAAAGAGCAAGTCGCTGAGAGGCATAACTAAGGAATACCATAATTTGGCTGAAATATACAGTGAGAGGGATTCAGACAAGCTCCCTCCTCACCAGCCCACAGACTGTGCCATTGGGATTGTCCCTGGAGCCAAGCTTCCAAAGTCCAAACTGTACTCCATGACTCCCAGAGAGTTAGACGAACTGTGCTAGTTCATAGATAAAAACTTGGCTCGGGATTTCATTCGGCCAGCTAGACCCTGCGTGGCAGCCCCAGTGTTGTTCATTTCTGCATGGATTACAGCTGTCCGAACATGGTGTGCATGGAGAATGTGTACCCCTTGCCCCTAATAAAGGACATGCTGGCCCACCAGTATTTTCTAAACTGGACTTATAGGAGGCTTATTACTGGGCCAGAATTAGAGAGGCAGATGAATGGAAAACTGCTTTTAACTGCCCCCTGGACTGCTTTCAATTTAAAGGGCTTCCTTTTGGATTACAAGGAGCCCCTGCAGTGTTTATGCAACTGATAAATGAAGTGCTACATGAGCACTTGTACAAAGGAGTTTTGGTGTACCTGGATGCTATATTTACACTGAGACAAAAGCTAAGCATGTAAAACTGGTCAGAGCAGTCCTAAACAAACTCCACACTGCCAAGCTATATGCCAAGCTTTCAAAGTGTGAATTCCACAAAGAAAAGATTGACTACCTAGACTATTGGATCTCACATGAGGGGGTGGAAATGGACCCAGAAAAAGTGTGTGTCATTTTAGAATGGGAAACCCCATGCACCAGGAAGCAAAGCTTCTTGGGTTTCACCAATTTCTATAGGTAGTTCATTCCCTCCTTTGCAGAGATTGCACCCCCCATTACGAACTTATTGAAAACCAAGGGAGGAGATAAGCCAAAACCTAGCCAGCAGCTAAAGTGGACTATGGAATGCCAAGCCGCATTTGAAAAATTGAAAATACTTTTTTCTGCGGAGCCAGTATTGAGATACCAAGACCCAGAGAGACCGTTTATCATTCAGGCCAACACTAGTGATGTGGCCATAGGTGTGGTATTACTCCAGGAAAATGAAAAGGGCCAGCTGCAGCCCTGCACTTACACTTCAAAAAAACTAACTGAGACAGAACAACGCTGGGCAGTGTGGGAGAAGGAAGCCTACACTGTGAGGTGGACTCTTCTCACTTGGAGACATTTCCTAGAAGGGAGCAAAATCCCTTTCCATGTCTGGACTGATCACAAAAATCTAGAAGTGTTGAAAACCCTGAAAAAAGCTGTGCTCAAGCAAGCACAGTTGGCTCAACAGTTCCAGCACTTCAATTTTACCTTCTGCTATTTACTGGGGGGGGGGGACTTCCTGGCAGACGCCCTATCCAGGCTGCCACAATACAACAGTGTAAAGGACATAATAGTCAAGCCTCTACTCCCAGTGCAGCAGCTAGCAGCCCCAGTAACCATGAGGTCACAATCAAAAGGCACCCCACCATTAGACAACACTATCACTCTGGTCCTTAATCAAGCTCTGGAAAAGGACGAAAGGTTCCTTAACCTAAAAACCTTTGCTCCATGTGGGAGGGGCTGGCATGGGTAAGAGGGAAGTTATACATCCCAATAAGCCAGAGACTAAAGACTATGCAAACCTGCTATGACTCAAAGGTGGCGGGACACTTTGAGTTTGTAAAGACTCTACACTTGTTAAAGAGACAATTTTGGTGGCCTTTTAAGGGCATCAAGAACTATGTGACCAGCTGCCTTATATGTGCAGCAGTAAAACGGAGGCAGGGGAAAACACTTGGCCTTCTGCAGCTGGTCGCAAATCCTTCAGCACCCTGGAGAGAGATTTGTATGGTCTTTATCGTAGAATTGCCAGAAAGTGCGGGAAACACCATTATTTGGGTGGTGACCGACCTGTTTTCAAAGCAGGTTCATTTCATTCCTTGTCAAAAGATCCCAACAGCAAAGACTCTAGCAAAGTTGTTCCTCCACCATGTCTACCGCCTACATGGGGTCCCACATCGCATAATTTTGTACAGATGGATCCAATTTACTTCTAAGTTCTGGAGAGCATTTTTGGACCTCCTGGGAATGGAGCAGGGCCTGAGTTCTAGTCATCATCCTCAAACAAATGGTAGGACAGAATGAACAAACTCGGTACTGGAACAGTACCTTGGTGCTTCATCAATGACCAGCAAGACAATTGGACTGACCTCCTACTGTTCACTGAAATGGATTTTAATAGTGCTGTGAATTCTAGCACCTGTTCACCCCTTTTCAAGTGGTCACAGGACAAGAGTTCAACCCAATTATCAAACCCACCATCCCTTCCCTTAAGGAATGGATGCAAAATACTTGGCCAGTTGTCAGTAAAGCTCTAGATGAGGCTTTAAAACCAGATAAAAAGAGAATGGAACATAAACCATTCCATATTGGGGACAGAGTATACCTGTCTACTAGGTTCCTGCAATCCTTTTAACCTTCCAAAAAATGAGGGCCAAAATTTGTGGGATCCTTCCCAATCAAACGCATTATAAACCGCAGTCACAATGGAATTGGAACTCCCCAAGGCAAATCCACCCTGTATTCCATTGCAGTCTGCTAAAGCCTGAAATAATTTGCCTTTATAGCCAGTAACTTCCCCAGCACCACAACCCATCATGGTAGAGGGTGAACAACACTTTGAAATTAAGGAAATCCTAGACTCACATAAACACCATGGAGCCACCCAGTATTTGGTGACCTGGAAAGACCTCCCAGCATCTCAAAATGAATGGGTTCACAAGAAATATATTAAGAGCCCCTAGGTTACTCAAACATTTTCATGCACGTTACTTGGATAAACCTGATTAATCTGTGGCTTCTCTTTCTCTCCCATTTTATTATTTTATATTCCTCCAGGTGGACTTCTTCTTTTAAGGGGGGCGGCATGTCGTTTTTTGGGATGCTGCCATCCTATTGGGAGGGGGGAGGCTTTTCCTCTATTGGGAGGGGGGAGGTCATGAGCTCTGGAATGTGTTTCTTTTGCTTTGTTCTCTCAACCTCTGATGTATCTCTTTGGGTGTGAAAAAGGGGCCATCTGACTTATCTCTGCTCCGCTGGGGCCATCTGACTTATCTCTGCTCCGCTGAGACGAGGATGCAATGCCTTTTATCACTCCTTCAACTTCCAGTTCTCATTACTTCACACCTGTGGATTGGCTGGATTTGGACCGGGCAGTTGGGCACTTGGGAGGGGTTTTGAAGAGAGGGGTTTAATGTAACATTTTGCATGGGAATTACTCAGATCTTGCCTTTCTGCTTTCACTATCTCTCAATAAAAGTTCCTTTTGAAATAATGCCAGTTTCTTAGGAATATTAGCTGAGGCAGGACCTTACAATATGTCAGGATATATTTGGGACATGGTTAGATCTAAGTGAGGAAATGCGATTACAATTTTATACATATAATAGTTAATGCAATATAATGCTGGAACATCATAATTCACGTACTTCCACTCTTCCTGGAAAATTAGACCTTAAGCCTGACATATATAGAATACAGAATAACAGAGTTGGAAGGGACCTTGGAGATCTTCTAGTCCAACTCTCTGCTCAAGCAGGAGACCTTATATGATTCCGGACAAATGACTGCCCAATCTCTCCTTAAAAACCTCCAGTGATGGAGCACCTAACTTCCAGAGGCAAGCCATTCCACTGATTAATTGTTCTCACTGACAGGAAATTTCTTCTTAATTGTAGGTTGACTCTCTTCTTATCCTGCCCTCAGGTGCTTTGGAGAATAGGTCAACCCCCCTTCTCTCACCTTTAGTCCTTCTCTTTGTTAGAATAGACATACCCAGTTCCTGCAACTGTTCATTGTACTCTTTATCCTTCAGACCCTAATCATCTAACAAATCTTCTGTTTAGTGTCCTCTACAATCCCTTCCAACTCTGTTGTTCTTTATCTTGTTGCTCTTCTCTGCACTCTTTCTAGAGTCTCAACATCTTTTCTGTATCATGGTGACCAGAACTGGGCACAGCATTCCAAATATGGTCTTAGTATATATTAATATAAAATGTACTGTCCATACTGCTGATCCCTATCTTGCCTCTGTTGTGTCTATTCTGATTGATGGTGTCCTGATTTTAGGTTTGCAGGCATCTTAACAAAACCATACTTTTAACCTTCTGGTTTTGCTGCCCTTCCTCTTTCTGGATATCACTAAACTATAGTGATATATGTGTATACTGGTAAAAGTAGACATCATGCCTTGGTGACATCATGCCTTGGATATGTCTACTAGTAAAATCAAGATGCCACCTGGGAGAATGTTTGTTCAACTATATCCAGAGTACATGGCCAAATGGAGTTAGAATGTTCACCTGCAGATTAAGAGGATATGAAAGCAGCCAGGACCAATGGGAGAGGTTTTGTGTACCTTACTGCAGGGGTCATCAACCCCTGAGCCACAGAGTAGGCCATGCAAGCCAGAGAAGCTTCATCTGTGAATGCAGGCGATCTAGGTAGGGCATGAAACCATCCCCCCAACACCGCCACAGCCACTGGTCCCTGGTTTAAAAAGGATTGGGGGCCAATGCCTTACTGATCTCCATATTGTGCAAGACTGCTGGGAATTGGGAAATTTGTATAGGTTAGGGGTAATAATTGGTAGGGGATTGACTGAGTATTTACCACAGTGTTAATGATGTCTATAGGTTGGAAGAAGGGTGACTAGATTACAATGGGGGAATTGGAAATTGGAATGATACCAGTACTCATGTGCAGGGGTATTTGAAATAGGGAAGACAGGGTCCAGATGCTATAATCTGGTTATATCAATGGTATTATGATAGTAGGCACCTGGTTGGTCATTCCCACAGGAATGGTTATCCCCAATTTGGTAGCAGTCTCCTTGGCAAAAACTGACAAAAGTCCCATCATGGTTGAAGATAGGGACACTTACATAAATTTTCTCAACCACATTTCAGGTCCTGAATGAACTGCAATATCAGGACCCTTGTCAGGCCCCAAGAATCAAAAATGACATAAGGGGTTACTTAACAGTAGTTTCATCTTCACCTGTAGACAAAATCTTGCAGTCTAAAGCAACTATTTGCATAACTGTGATACAATCTAGGAAAAACTAGGCCGCAGTTGTTTTAATAGTCTTTCTGCCTACCAAACTTTACAATTTCTGCTGCTTCTTTTCCCTCTGAACAGCAACCCTTTCCACTAGGAATCCATACTACATTCTACCACAACTGTAGACATGACCACAGTCTATGTTTCTTGAAGTGATGGAATGTACCTGCCTTTTTGTTAAGTTGGCTGTTGGGAAACCTTGTTTGTTTGTGGGGTTTCAATTTCTATGTCATGGGGCTATATGGATAGCATAGAGAATGGCCAGGAAGGACAGGAAGAAGAATCACTACTGAGGTAGTGACAAAGTCTTAATCCCATTCTAAGAAACTAATTTGAGCAATGTCTCAGACAGGCCCTTCTCTAGTTCACAATGAGATAACATGAGGGAAATGGGAAACACATTCACAGTTGCAAGATTCTGTTATTATAGCTGTTACAATGAAAGTTGTTCTCCACTTCCTTCTCCATTAATATCAATTATGGGTTATGGCTCTTTACCAAAAAACCTAGCAGGGTTATCTATTAATGTGTAGAGACATTAAAACTGCTTTAGGCTAAGGGATTATTTCATAAATAATTCCAGGATTTTAAAGCAGAAGTTGGCACCTGTGAACTTTAATTGACCGATAGTTAATGAAATGAGGGTGTTTTTGTTAAAAATAAAATATGTAAGAAGATAGTATTGTGATTGAATTAGAATTAGAATCAGAAATAGAGTTGGAAGGGACCTTGTAGTCCAACCCCCTGCCCAAGTACATGGGCACCCTGTACACCATTTCTGACAGATGGCAGTCCAGTCTCTTCTTGAAAGCTTCTAGTGATGAAACTCCCACAACATCTGAAGGCAAACTGTTCCATTGGTTGATTGTTCTTACTATCAGAAAAATTATCCTTATTTCTAGGTTGAATCTCTCTTTGATCAGTTTCCATCCATTATTCCTTGTCTGGCCATGTCTGGGTTCACGTGTTTAAAGAATAAAAAAACCAATGAGTAATAGTTAATTATCATAAACAATATGTTAATTAATCGCTCGATGATCTTCTTCTTGCTAATATATATTCAAAGTTACATATCACATTCCTTTTTCTCTAACTTGTTTTTCTAGCCATTGATAAAAATTATCCCATGTTCTAAAATACACTGAGTTTTCTTTCTCTTTTATCTTTAAAGTCAATCTGTCCATTTCTGCACACTCTAAAATTTTCTTAATTAATTCTTCTTCAGTTGATAATTTTTCATTTTTCCAATATTGGGCAAATACAATTCTTGTTGCAGTTTGCTTCTGTTTTTCCTAACAATAATAATTCTGGCTTAAAGTCTATTTGTTTTTTAGTCATTTTCTTCAACCATAAATGTATTTTGAGCCAAAATCTTTTTGCTTTAGGGCATGTCCACCAGATATGGTAATAAGTACCTGGTCTTTGTTTACATTTCCAACACTTGTTTAAAGTATTTTTAAACATATTTGCTAATCTCACTGGTGTCATATGCCATCTGTAAAACATTTTATATAAGTTTTCTTTATATGCCACTGCTTTAGTTAATCTAACATTTTTTTCTCATAACTTTTGTCAGTTTTCTAATTCTATATTATATCCAAAGTTCTTTGCCCATATTATCATTGTTCCTTTTACTTGTTCTTCCTCCATTTTTAAGCTTAACAGATATTTATAGAATTTCTTAATCAACTTTTCATCTGTTTTTAACATTATCTGGTCAAATTCTGTCTGTTTTTATAAAATCCCATTGTTTTAACATCTTTTTCATATATCGTTTGGATTTGCAAACATGGCCACCATGATAGATCAATATCTTGTTCTTGTAAATCTTGTCTGTCTTTCAATTTTTCTTCATTGTCCAAAATATCTTTATAGGTCACAACTTTGTTATAATTAATTAAATTTGGGCAAGCAAAAGCTTCCATTGTTAAAAGCCATCCAGGTATCTTGATGTAAATTTTCACTTTTATTTTTTCCCATTCTAAAAAAGTGCATTTCTTATAAAGTGGTTTTGAAAGTATTTACGTATTTTATTCTTCCCATATCACAGAAAGGCATGCCAACCAATTTGTAGGTCATGTCCCTCTAGGTATAATAGTCTTTTATTAAAATAGTTGCTTGATAGTATAGCATTCAGTCCAGCAATCCAAACCCTCCACTTTCTTTCGCTTCTTGTAGCATTTTTTAGTCTAATTCTAGCTTTTTTCCCTTGCCTGATAAATTTCAGTATTGTTGTATTCAGTTAATCAAAAAAAGGCTTTTCCCAGTCTTACAGGAATCGTTTGAAATAGAAAGAGTATTTTTGGTAAAATATTCATTTTCACTGTTGCTATTCTCCCCAACATTGAAAGTTGTAAGTTTTTCCATTTTTCCAGATCCAATTTTATTTGTTTTAGCAATCTTAGGTAATTAACTTCTTTTATTGTTACATATCTTGCTGTTAGATAAATTCCCAAGTATTTAACTTTTTTTAACTATTTTGAGATTTGAGGGTTTTTTTGCTAGTTGGTTTTTTTGTTTTTCTGTTAGGTTTTTTGTTAGCACTTTTGTCTTTTCTCTGTTTATTTTCAACCCTGCCACTTCTCCAATTTTTTCTGTTTTCTCCATATGTTTAGTGCTTGTTTCAAACAAATCTTCCAATATAAAAACCAAGTCATCTGCAAATGCTTGTAGTTTGTATTTTTCATCTTTTATCTCCAGTTCTTTAATTTCTATATCTTGTCTAATGTTTCTATTCAATACTTCCAGTGTTAGTATAAATAATAATGGAGATAGTGGGCATCCCTGTCTTGTGCCTTTTTTAATGTTAAAGTTTTCTGTAAAATCTCCATTTATGTTTATTTTGGCTGTTTGTTTACAATAAATTGTTTTAATTGTATTTATAAAGTTTTTTTCCAAAATCCATTTCTGCTAGTTGCTGAAACATAAATTGCCAGTTTATATTGTCAAACGCTTTCTGTCCATCAAGAAATATTAAAGCCATCTGTTTCCCTGGATGAATTTCATAGTACAGTAACACATCAAGAATCATTCTTAAATTATTTTTTATCTGTCTTTTAGGTAAAAAACTATTTTGGTCTGTATGTATAAATTCGGTCAAAAATTTCTTTAATCTTTCTGCTGTTATTGAGGCGAAGATTTTATATCTACATTTAATAGCGATATTTGTCTATAGTTTTTATTTGCATTAGATCAGAGTCTTCTTTGGGTATTAAGGAGATATTGGCTTCAATCCATGAATTTGGTATTTTAGCCTCCAAAATTATTTCATTGCACAGTTCTTTCAAAATAGGACTTAGTATGTGTTGTAATGATTTATAAAGCTCTGCAGGTAAACCATCTGGACCCGGAGTCTTATCATGTTTTTGCCATTTTATAGCCTCTATAATCTCCATCATTGAAATTTTTCCATTTAATATATTTTGAATATTCTCTGGATTTTTTGGTAAATCTGCTTTTTTAAATACTGCTATATATTTTGTTTTGGAATTTCCTCTGCATTGTAAAGTATCTTATAATAGTCTTTGATGATTTTTTTAATTGTATCATTTTGAAACTGTAATTCGCCTTTTGAATCTTGTAGCTTGTTTATCAGTTTTTTATCTTTTTCTTTTTTCAATCTATGTGCTAAACATCTCCCCAGTTTGTTGGCATTTTCAAAAAAGTTCTGTTTAGTTCTTTTGATCTGCTGAACTATTATTTCCATCTCAGCTAGATTTAATTTGTGTTTTGTTATCTCCATTTGTTTCTTGAGTATTTTCTTTTGTGGGTCTATTTGTAATTCTGATTCTAACTTTCTGGATTCTTCCTTCAACTTTAACTGTTGCTGTTTCTTTTCTTTATTCTTTTTAGTGGTATAGGTTATAGCCAACCCTCTGAAATATGCTTTAGCCATGTCCCACACATTTTGAAGTGATGTTTCTTTTTTCTTGGTTATTTTGAAGAAAAAATCCAGTTCCTTTGATGCTAGTTGTATGAATTCTTTTTCTTTTAAATAGATTTGTTCAAGGACCATCTTAATGTTTTCTTGGTTCCTCTCCAAGTCATCTTTATTGGGTTATGATCTGCCCAAACATTAGTTTCTATCTCAATTTTTTGTATCATCTTATTAAGTTCTAAAGATGTCCATATCATATCAATTCTAGACCATGATTTATGTCTATTTGAGTAAAATGTATATTGTAATTTCTTTGGATTTTTTTCTCTCCATATATCTTGGATACAAAGTTCTTCTGTCATTTTTAAAAATGCTTTAGATGGTATATTTCCTCCTTTTCTCCCTTGTTTGGCGCTTTTGTAGTCCAAAGTTCCATCTGTTATTGCATTAAAATCTCCCATTATACAGAGATTTTGATAGTTTAAATCTAATATTTTTTATATATAATTTTTGGTAAAATTGTTCTTGTTTATCATTTGGTGCATGCAAATATTGCTACCATCAGTATCTGTTTTTGATCCATCATTATTTCCACCATTAATATTCTCCCCTCCTCATCTGGATAAATTTGTTTAGGGTTCATCATTTCTTTAATGTATAGACTCTTCAGAGTCTTGTAAAGATCTAATATCCAAAATATATAAAGGCCTGTTAGAAATTTGAAGTGGGATCAGCATCCCTCAAAGAATCAGTACCTCAGTCACACAACAGGTTACAATTTGGAAGAACTCCACATTATGGTTTATAGTAGCAAAGATCAGAAAAAATATCTAAAAGCTATTCACAGATGGTTTACTCCCATACAAATTGCTATGATTACTGGGAGATTCCCAAATAAATTTTGAAAATGTAAAGCATAGTGTACCTACAGTATGTATGTGCATGGGGATTCTGCAAGGTTGTACAAAGATTCTGGAGAGAAGTAATTAGACTAACAGCGTTGATATCAGAAACTTTATCTACAGTCCCAAGGTATGTTTATTGTCATTATTTAATGAGATAACTAATGGAACTAAAAACACAATGGTTCAATACATGATAGTTGCTGCAAGGTTGGCTATAGGACAATACAAGTAGTCCTCAACTTACAACTACAATTGAGCCCAAAATTTCTGTTGTTAAGTGAGACAGTTGTTAAGTGAATTTTCCCCATGTTATGACCTTTCTTGTCATAGTTGTTCAGTGAATCACTGCAGTTAATTTAATAACATGGTTGTTACGTGAATCTGGCTTCCCCATTGAGATCGCAAAAGGTGGATCACATGACCCTGGGACATTGCAACTGTCAAAGATATGAGCCAATTGCCAAGCATCTGAATTTTGATCACATGACCATGGAGATGCTGCAATAGTAAGTGTGAAAAAAGGTCAAAAGTAATTTTTTTCAGTATTGTTGTAACTTCCAATGGTCACTAAACAAACTGTTATAAGTTGAGGACTATGTGTTTAGGAAAAATACAGAGCCTTCATTATTAATTCTCTGGTATGAAAAATTGTGAAAGATTGTTGGAATGTAAATTTTGATGTATAAAAGATTGAAAATAGTGAAATGTACCAGAATAGTTACATTTAAGTAAATTTGGGAAAGATATTCTGTCTGCAAAACATAATATGCCAAATTCTTTTGTTAATCTCAATATATACAAAATTGTTGTTGGAGTCTTGATTTAGAACTTTTTAATAAGTTTGTTAATTCTGCAATGATATTTTTAAATGTTAATTGCTGCCTTTTACTCTGCTATTGATTTTACCCTATTTTTATTATCTATTGCCAAATAATATGTCCCTCACCCTGTATTTGTGGTCTAATTTGTTTTCTAATAAAATAAAATAAATTCAAAATGAATAACTAAATGTCCTGACCTATAAAGTATTGGGTTGTATAAACAGAGGCATAGAATCAAGGTCACGCGAAGTATTAGTACCACTATATAAAACCCTAGTAAGACCACACCTGGAATACTGCAACCAATTTTGGTTACTGTATCAAAAAATAGATGTTGAGAGTTTGGAAAAAATTCAGAGAAGAGCAACAAAGAGCAACAAAGATCAAAGGCCTGGAGACTAAAACATATGAAGAATGGCAACGGAACTTGGGTTTGGCTAGTCTAAAGAAAATAAGAAATAGGGGAGACGTGATAGCAGTGTTCCAGTATCTGAGGGGCTGCCACAAGGCAGGGGGCCAGGTTGTTCACCAAAGCACCAGAGGGAAGGACAAGAAACAATGGTTGGAAACTGATCAAAGAGAGAAGCAACCTGGGGAAAAAAAAGATCTTGCGAAGTTGGAATTGATTGATTGACCTTCCCCCCCAAAAAAACTTCTTTTGTTTCCCTGCATGCGGCGGCGGTGGATCGCGAAGGAGACTGGGAGTCAGATAAGAAAAGAAAACGTTAAGGACTCCCCTCACTCCTAAACAAAGGAATGGACGGGGTGAACAAAGCTCCGGTGAAAACCGGCTCAACGTAACGCGAGCAGTTACCGGGCTGGTGTACGAAGTGGTGGGAGGGTGGGGCTCAGAGACCGTGAGGTGGACGGTGAAATCCACTGTACCGCCCGGGGTGGAGCCACGGGAAGGGCGGCGACGGGAGCATGGCTGCACTGGGACTGCAGGGGCTGGCCTGGCATGGGAAGGGCATGCATCCCACCCACCCACTTCACCACCCTCCCTCCCCGAGCCTTCAGCACTCCACCTGCCACTTTGGTGGCTCTGTAGGCAGAGCTGTGAAGTTCTCTTCTCTGACAGAGAAGAGAATGGGCAGGTGGGGGAATCCACTCCACTTGTTCCGTGGCCGCTTTTGGCTGAGCCACATTGCGCTCGCCAATAGCGCGGCCATGAGGCTGCAGTGGGGGTTAGAGTTCACATAAGGTAGGCCTAGCAGCAACATTGGGCGTGATGCATGAGGCAGGAAATGGCCGCGGTGATATGCAGGTTCTGAAGTTTTGAAGAAATACAGGAAACCAGAAAGTTCTTTTAAGTTTTACGTTTTTATTCAGCTGAATAGAGACGGACTCCTCTAAATGAGGGGAGCAACAAATGACAAGAAATCCTTGTATTTATTCTGTATAATTACATAAGCAACCCATCCAGCAAAGCTGACACACATAAGATAAAGATTGCACCCAGTAAATCTGGCACACTGTAGATAAGAAGGGAGAAAGCAGAAGTAGCTAAACATGTTCCCATTTGAGTGTTCCTTAAAGATATCGTATGTTCTTGGGTGGGTTAGGACATTGGGTGTTGTCCTTGCTGTCCTTTCCTGACCCTGCATCCAGGATTACAAGTGACCAAAGAGAGAGAAGCCATCTATATGTATTCACAATTAATACTGTCCCCTAATTCCTGGTCATCAATCCCCCCCTTTCATGCTTCGAGTGTAGGAGCATGACAGCCGAATTGAAGAGACAAAAGATAAGCTTTTGTAGTAAGTTGCCCACATCGTTTAGGACAAGCAGAGGTGGTTAGGGGCAAGCAGTGAAGGACACAGCAGGAAACAATAAGAAATACTACAAGGAATAATTCCCTAAACCATCCCTATCCTGGGAGCCAACTGGTAAGAAAGAGAATATACCATTGAAGACCTCCCATACAGTATCAGTAGAAACCTTCAGATCTTTAGGGTAAATTCCAATTCCCAGGGTACATGTACCAGACCAATAAGCTGGCAAAGACTCATAGGCAAATCGACCACAAAGGAACCATCAGTCCAGGTGGACAGCAAGATAAATGCTTGGTTTGCCTTCCAACCCCTCAGGCATATAAGCCTTAACACCAGACATATAAGCCATGAGCCTCATCGCTGTAAACAAACTACAGAGAGCAGAGGGGTCCTTCTTGTAGACAAGACCAAAAGACTGATGACATCTATGCCAATCATCCCACATACTAGTACTGACCTTCCATGTGACTGTGCAAGGTGAATAGATCCTAACTTATATCTGGAAGAAGAATTAAAATGACTAAGACAAGCTGCTGTAGGGTGCTGCTATAGTGTCCCTAGTTTAGCAATCCACAGCTTTCCTGCCCCAAACACAAGAAGTGTCCAGCCCCTTGTTGCATTTTTCATGCTGAACATAAAAGCTCCTAAGGGTGTAGCTTCCATGACCAATCCATGTGTATCTGTATCAGTGGGGATATATGTGTGCAGATCCAACAATTTGTTACATTCAAAAGCTTAACCCATGCTTGCATATTCTATATATGGATGTTGGAGCCCCAAATTCCTAAAGAGGTACTGGGAAATTGGGGGCCACCTCGGTGTCTGTAATTCCCCAGACAATTCCCCAGACAATTCAGGTACAGAATCAGAAGGAGGTGACTGGTGTGCCAAGATATGATCAATTGAAAATGGTAGGACCCCTTCCCGATGTCTGGTCTCCTAGAGGCAGCACATCAGATGTCTTACTTTGGGCTTTATTGTGCAAAGTACCCCATTTAGGTCCAACCTCAGCATTATGGGAAGCATCTGGCTGAGATCCTAGTACTAACTTCCCAGGGTGAGCCTGGCCAGCATCTGGACCTACCCAACCATGTGTAAGAAGAAACCATCCTTGCCGAGATATGTGGGGAGGGGGGCAAAGCAACAAGAGAGTTCATGCTTGGAGGGTGTGTTAGATTGTATATCCCAGTCCACAGCAACTGTCCCCATAGTCAGGTCACGTACCTTGACCATGACCAGAGCCTGACCTCCAACTTGACCACCCTTCCCACAATCCCCCCCGGGAAGGATACATCAGGCAAAAAAGAAAGAAAGCATGGAGAAAACAAGACAGAGTAACAAAAAAGAAAAGATGAACAACCCAAACAAAAAACAAAAAACAAAAACAAAAAACAAAACCAGGCATCAGCCAAGAGAGAGAAATGATGTCCTCAGTGCAAGTAAGCAGGGAGCTGGTGAAAGGAAACTGCCCATGTAGAAGCCTGGTGGGCACAGGTAGCACAACGACCAAAATGTCCTGGCATACAGATCAGCATCGGCCCTCAAACAGAAGCTTCAGCCCAAGGTCCTCCTCAGCACCAGGGGCCATAGTCCAAGCAACTCAGTCCTCAGCATCAGAAGGTGATGAAGAAAAGCGAAGGCGGGGACTTCCCGTGACGATGCGGCGCTGATGGCGGCTTTCCTTTAGCTGCCAGCCCTGAGATTGTGTGAAAAGTGTGCGGAGACAGCGAAAATCAGTTGTCCCGCAGCTTTAAAACCCCCTCCTCGGGAAAAGAGGAGGGGGAGAGTTTTCATCGGGTAGAAGTAGAGTTCCCCTAGACCTTCTTAACTATTTGGAGGTCGGAGGGTGAGAACTCCCTCGGAGCCTGAGGTTTTCTCCACACTCCAGGAGGCCTTTGCTGGAGCAAAGCAAGACGTTGCATCCACATCTGCATTTTAAAGGGACTTGTGAGTACTTAAAAGCAGACAGAGCTAATCAGGAGAATTTAAAATTGCAAGTGCTGGAAACTTTAACTCGGGGAGAAATAATCTTCTCCATATTCTAATTGAACTCAAAGGGGAAAATGGCTCCGGAATGCTGTTTCTTTGTTTGAAAGGGGGAAAGTGAAACTTATAAGTATGGCTTCAAAGCATTTGGGAATTTCTGCCATTTCTAAAGGCACGATTTCTTCTCCTCTATTATTTATTTTATTTATTTATTTATTTTATTTATTTAAATTTATATCCCGCCCTTCTCCTTGCAGCCTGCAGTGCAATCTAAGCCAAGATCACCCCCACCACCTGCACTTATGCTTAAGGATATTCAAGATGCTTTAAAGCTAACAACACAAGAAATAAAGGAGGAAATGGCTGATCTCTTTGATAGTAAAATGAAGGATGAGATGGCTGACCTTCTTGAGAATAAAAATAGAGAAATGAGGGAAGACATATTGCTTGCATTTCAAGGCTTAGCTACACACATTGAACGTT
>NW_015387942.1:280709-283499 GCF_001527695.2 Protobothrops mucrosquamatus | reverse complement strand
TATTGCTTGCATTTCAAGGCTTAGCTACACACATTGAACGTTTGGATGATCGCCTGGATGAAGTTGTGGAAAATACTGAAAAGTTAGAAAGTAGAGTTGCCAAAGTTGAAAATAAGATTGTTATAACGGAGGATGAAGTTACCATCTCACAATATAGGGATATGGAATTTGCATTGCGAATAAGAGGATTAAAGGAGAACTCATGAGAGGATCTGAAAGAGGAGGTGGCAAAGGCTATAGCTCCTATTCTGTTATGTGAATTTGAGGAATTATCAAGAGAGATCGATAAAATATTTAGGGTTAATTCATGGATTGCGAGGCAGAAAAATTTACCTAGAGATGTGGTTATTTATTTCTCCAGGAGATCACTTCGAAATGCAATTATCCAGGCTTTTTACAAACAGAGATTTCAAATTGCAGATCAAAATATTATAATTTTAAAAAAACTACCTCCAAAAATTCTCAGAAAAAGAAAAGACTTTGCCTTTCTGTCTGAGGAGCTTAAAAAGCGACAGGTCCAGTTTAGATGGGAGATACCTATTGGAATAGTAGTGAATTATGCAGGGACACGATATAGACTTAATACAATTTTAAAGGCAAAAGATTTTTATACTAATGTCCTGAAAGCAGGTTCACCACCATCTCCACGACTCAAGAGAATAGAAGAAAGGCTGGAAGATATACATCCAATTGAAGGTGCAATGTCATCGGTGGTTGGAGATTTTACGCAGGAGGGGCCTATTGAACAAAGTTTGGAGGTAAAGGATGATTCAAAGGAACAGAGGATGACTCGTGCTGCGTATAGACGTAAAGACAAGGAGCAGAAGCAGAAGGCTGATTCTGGATCAATAATACAAGGCCCGATTACTACAGAGCCGGTGGGAGGGGCATGACCGAAGAGATTAACGGCTGATCTTCAAGTAGTGTTCCAGAGGCTCCAGGCCATGAAGGATGGCAAAGCTACTGACATGGAATGTTAATGGCCTGAACTCACCACAGAAAAGAAAGAAAGTATTTCACTACTTGAAACAACATAAAAATGACATTGTTTGCTTGTAGGAGACTCATATTGTGGCAAAAGATCAAAAGTATTTGATTAATTCTCAGTTGGGATCACATTTTATTGCCTCAGCCCCAAACAAAAAGGGGGGCGTGGTTATTTATGTAAGAAGAGATTTATCGGCTAGATTAATTGAATCTGATATACAAGGAAGATATGTTATTATTGAACTAGTGCTAGAAGGCAACAAAGTTCTTATTATTGGATTGCTCCTAATCAACAACAACAAAAGTTTTATAAGTTCTTACATCAAAAACTAACCAAATTGGATTATAAATCTGTTATTATGATGGGTGATTGGAATGGTGTTTTGGACTCAAGTAAAGACAAGAAGGGATCTTTCAAAAACTCTCCTAATAATTCTAAATTACCTAAAGCTTTTTTTGATTTGAAGGATGATTTGGAATTTAGAAATATTTGGTGAGAACGTAATGTGGAAGATAGAGACTTTACTTGTTTTTTGGATAGACATCAATCATTCTCCAGAATTGATTTTTTCTTAATTACTACTGATCTTTTCTCCAGGGTCAAGAACGCTAAGATTTTTCCTAGAACATTGTCGGATCATAGCCCAGTTTGGTTGGAGTTATTTGCTGAAGATGGAAATAGAAGATCTTGGAGATTAAATGAAAATTTATTTAGATATGAAGTGCTTTCGCAGAAATGTAGAGAATATCTGAAAGAATTCTTTGTTTTGAATATGCATAAAGGCACTTCGATGGCTATGGTTTGGGATGCTAGTAAAGCTTATATGAGAGGGGTTTTGATTCATATGAATAATGGATATAGGCGTAAGCAGATGCAAAAACGTAGAGTTGGAAGAAGAGATTAAATCGAAGGAGAGAGCTTTTATTTTGAACCCATCAGATAATAGATTAAAGGTTTCTATAAATATGTTGAAAGAGCAATTTAATATGTTAATGGCTGATCAGGTTGCAACTAACTTGCGTTATGCGAAACATAATATCTTTTGTAATGCAAATAAGCCTGGCAGGTGGTTGGCTTATCAATTATGAAAGAAACAGAAATCACGTATTATAGAGAAAATAGAATACAAAGGTAAAGAGGTATATCAACAAAAGTTGATTAAAAAGAGTTTTTTAGATTTTTATACAAAACTATACAAGCCCTAGATATAGATAACTACCTATAGGCAGCACATTTTCCTAGGCTTTCAAATGAACAACGAAAGGAGATGAATGGTTTAATTACGTCTGAGGAAATTATTTTGGCAATTAAACAGTTAAAAGTGGGTAAGGCCCCTGGTACAGATGGATTATCAGCAATTTATTATAAAACATTATTTGACGAGATGACAGAACCATTAAAGGAACTTTTTAATAGTATCCAGATTGGAGGAGAAGTGCCTCCGTCCTGGAGAATGGCTTTTATATCACTGATTCCAAAAGAGGACCAAGATCTTACCCAGCCTAAGAATTATAGACCTATATCGCTTTTGAATATAGATTATAAGATTTTTGCTAAAATATTGGCAAATAGGTTAATGCAAGTTTTGAAGCAAATGATTCACAGTGATCAATCTGGATTTATAACTGGAAGATATATGAAATACAATGTAAGACAAATTGTTAATTTAATTGAGTATTTGGATAAGAACAATCAAGTCCCTGCGGCATTGATATTTTTGGATGCTGAAAAAGCTTTTGATCAGTTGAATTGGCAATTTTTATTGAAAGTTGTTGATAAAATGAATTTTGGGGATAAATTTC
>NW_015387942.1:272717-280668 GCF_001527695.2 Protobothrops mucrosquamatus | reverse complement strand
TGAAATACAATGTAAGACAAATTGTTAATTTAATTGAGTATTTGGATAAGAACAATCAAGTCCCTGCGGCATTGATATTTTTGGATGCTGAAAAAGCTTTTGATCAGTTGAATTGGCAATTTTTATTGAAAGTTGTTGATAAAATGAATTTTGGGGATAAATTTCTACATTCTCTTAGGGCTATATATCAACAACAATCAGCACAAATTATAATTAACAGGGGATTAACAGAGGCATTTAAAATTGGAAAAGGTACAAGACAGGGATGTCCATTATCGCCATTGTTGTTTGTTTTAACATTGGAGATTTTACTGATCAAAATTCGCGAATCAACTATAATAAAGGGAATAAAAATAAAACAGAATGATTACAGGTTGAGAGCTTTTGCGGATGACTTGGTTGTGACATTATCTCAACCGATTCAATTGGTTATAGACTTGATGGAAATTATAACTCAGTATGGGAAAGTTTCTGGTTTTAAGGTAAATAATAATAAGACTAAAATATTATCTAAAAATATGACTATGAAGGAAAAGGAAATGTTAGTTAAATTGACAGGTGTTGAAATAGTGAAAAAGGTTAAATATCTGGGAGTATATATTACAGCTTCTAATGTAAAATTGTATAAAAATAATTATGAGAAATTATGGTTAAAAGTACAAAAGGACTTGCACCAAAGAAAAAAGCAGGCATAGTTCTTTATGTCAAGAAATAATTATTGCCAAAGTTAATAGACTTTGATACAGAAGGAAGATTTGTGTTTATTGAACTCTTATTGAATGGGGAAAAATGTCTTATTGTTGGTATATACGCACCCAACCAACTTCAGCAGCAGAAACAATTTTATAGTCTTTTACATCAAAAGATAACTCAATTGGATTACAAATCTGTTATTATGATGGGAGATTGGAATGGTGTAATAGATCCTAAAAAAGATAAAAAGACTTTTTCAAGAGCCTCAACTCAAACTAAATTGCCTAAAAGTTTTTTCACACTGCAAGAGGATTTGGAGTTAAAAGATATATGGCGAGATTGGAATACAGGAGAAAGTGATTTTACTTTTTTTTCAGATAGACATCAATCTCATTCTAGAATTGACTTTATTCTGATTACTACTGACTTAATCCCTAAGGTTAAAAAAGTGAAGATTTTTCCTAGGACCTTATCAGATCATAGTCCTGTATGGATGGAATTTACAACTGATGGTGGAAGTAAAAGGACTTGGAGATTAAATGAGAATTTATTAAAATACGCAATTAATGTACAGAAACTTAAAGATCACTTAAAATATTTTTTTATGTTGAATATGAATAAAGGCACATCTATGTCAATGGTATGGGATGCAAGCAAAGCATTTATGAGAGGTACCTTAATTTCAATGAACACTGCTCATAGGCAAAAGCAGTTACAAAGGCATAGGGATTTGGAACAAGAGATAAAAATAAAGGAGAAAGCTTTTTTCTTAAATCCAACGGATAATAATTTAAAGGTATCTATTGCAATGCTGAAAGAACAATTTAACATGTTATTGGCTGATCAAATGGCAGTTAATCTGAGATATATGAAACATAACACATTTTGTAACGCAGATAAACCTGGAAGGTGGTTATCTTATTAACTACGAAAGAAACAAAAACAAAGAGTTATTGAGAAAATAAGTTATAAAGACAAAGAGGTTTTTCAGCAAGATTTGATTAAAAAGGCTTTTTCGGAATATTTTTCAAAATTATATGCCTCTGAGAATATACAAACTTCTGAAATAGATAATTATCTTCAACAAGTAAACTTTCCTAGACTTTCAGATGATCAAAAAGGATTGATGAATTCTCCGATTGTGTTGGATGAGATTATAGAGGCAATTAAACAATTGAAGGTTGGTAAGGCCCCTGGTACAGATGGGCTGACGGCAATTTATTATAAAATGTTGTCTGAAGAAATGTTAGAACCCTTGAGATGCCTTTTTAATGGTATTTTGTTAGGAGAAGAAGTACCACCATCAAGGAGGCGTGCATTTATTTCACTTATACCAAAGGAGGATCAAGATTTGACTCAGCCTAAAAATTATAGGCCAATATATTTACTGAATACGGATTATAAGATTTTTGCAAAAATCTTAGCTAATAGACTAATGCAAGTATTGAAACGGATTATTCATGAAGATCAATCTGGATTTATAAATGGTAGATATATGAAGAATAATGTCAGACAAATTGTAAATTTGTTGGAATATTTGGACAAAAATAATCAAATTCTGGCAGCCCTTATCTTCCTGGATGCTGAAAAGGCCTTTGATAAGTTGGATTGGCAATTTTTATTACGAATGGTGGATAGAATGAATTTTGGGGATAGATTTTTATCAGCGTTAAAGGCTATTTACCAACAACAATCTGCGCAAGTGGTAGTAAACGGAGGATTGACAGACTTAATTAAAATTGAGAAAGGTACGAGGCAAGGATGTCCACTATCACCTTTATTGTTTATATTGACTTTGGAGATTTTACTAATTCAGGTTCGTGAATCATCAATTATAAAAGGAATAACTCTGGGCAAGAATGACTATAAGCTTAGAGCTTTTGCTGATGATTTGGTTTTTACCCTATCGCAACCGATTGACTCAGCAGGAAATTTGATACAGATCTTGACACAGTATGGGAAAGTTTCGGGATTTAAAGTAAACAATAATAAGACTAAAATATTATCTAAGAATATGTTTTTGAAAGATAAAGAGACTTTAAGTAACTTAACTGGTTTTGAAATAGTGAAAAAGGTGAAATATTTGGGTGTTTATATTACTGCCTCTAATGTTAAATTGTATAAAAATAATTATGATAAGTTATGGGTAAAAATCCAAAAGGATTTAAATGAGTGGAAAAAATTACAGTTATCATTACTGGGGAGAATTTCAGTGGTTAAAATGAATGTTCTTCCTAAGTTTCTTTTTTTGTTCCAGATGATACCTATTTTAAAAAAGGATTTGAATTTGGAAGAGTGGCAAAAAGGTGTCAATAGGTTTATTTGGCAGGGGAAAAAAACCGAGGGTTAAATTTAAAATTTTACAAGATGCACGTGAAAGAGGGGGACTTGAAGCCCCCAATTTAAAATTATATTATGATGCGGTGGCTTTAACTTGGATTAGTGATTGGATTAATTTAACTAATAGAGATATATTGACTCTTGAAGGTTGGGATTTATTTTATGGATGGCATACTTATTTATTTTTTGATAAGAAAGTTGATCATGTTTTTAGGTCTCACATTTTAAGAATTGCACTTTTGAGAGTTTGGAAAAAGTATTATTATAAGTTAAGTTTTAAAATCCCAATATGGGCTATTCCGGAACATGCAATACAAGGAGCGACAAGGGGAGCTATACTAGAGGGAATTGTTTATAAGGACTTACTTATCTTAAGGGGACAGGACTGGCAAATTAAATCATTGGATGAATTGAGACAAGATAATATTCTCCAGTCCTGGTTTTTATATTGTCAGTTGGTTGAGAGATGGCGTATAGATCAAAAGTTAGGTGTAATATTGGAAGATGTGAACTTGATAAGACAGATTAAAGATCAAAGTAGAGCTCATATTAGGAGAATTTATAGTGTATTGATAGAGTTTGATTCGGAAACAGAATTAGTTAAAGATTGTATGATTAAATGGGCTCAAAATATTCAAGAACCAATTATGTTAGAAACATGGGAAGCAATTTGGATAAGAAATGTCAAGTTCACTCAGGCACAGAATTTAAGGGAAAATTTTTATAAAATGTTTTATAGATGGCATTTGGATCCCCAAAAATTGTCTTGCATGTATCCGAATTTGCAGCCAAAATGTTGGAGATGTGGTAATCTGGATGCAACTTATTATCATATCTGGTGGACTTGTAGGGATGTTAAAGCTTTTTGGATTAAGGTTTGGTGGAATCTTCAACAGATTTTTAAGAAAAAGATAAAATTTACACCGCAATTATTTTTATTGGGTATTATGGATAATTTGGATTTAAAAGAAATGAACTTGATGTTGTATTGTATAACAGCAGCAAGGACATTGATTGCTCAAAATTGGAAAAAGGAGATATTACCGACTATGGATGATTGGAGACAGAAAGTCTCATACTTTGCAGAAATGGCAAAAATATCCGCATACCTGAAGGACCAGTCTCAAGAGAAATTTATCTTGATATGGAGAAGATGGATAGATTATATTCAGAGAAAATATGAAATGAATAGTTATTATATAGCGTAAGGGACGGTGCTAAAGGACACATTAGAAGGATATATAATGTTTTATTAGAATTGGATTCAGAAACTGAGTTAGTTAAAGATTGCATGATTAAATGGGCCCAAAATATAGGAGAAATAATATCTATGGATACCTGGGAGTTGATATGGGTGAGAAATGTGAAGTTTACGCAAGCTCAAAATCTACGTGAGAATTTTTATAAAATGTTTTATAGATGGCACATGGACCCTGCAACCATGTCTCGCATTTATGAGAATTATGAATCCAAGTGTTGGAGGTGTGGACAACAAGATGCAACTTTTTTTCATATGTGGTGGNGCCGATGCAGGCTTTTCTTTAGCCTCCCATCCGGGACTGCATCAAAGCTGGCGAAAACAGCGCTCATCAGCTGTTTTGCGGCTCGGAGCTTTCTCTCCGGGAGAAGGAGAGAAGGCGAGTTTTTCTCTGAGTAGGAGTAGAGTTCCCTAGTTCCCCTAAGAGTTTTCTCGGGGGAATGAAGGTGAGAACTCCTCCGGAGCTCAGAGTTTCCTCCACAGCTCGGGATGTCTTCGTTCGTGGAGCGAAGCCAGACGTTGCCTCCACTTCTGTCAATTACAGAGACTTTAGATCGTGAGTAAAATTATCAACAGAACTGATCAGGAGAACTGGATTTTAATTGAATAAGACTTTAACTCAGAAGATTTAAAGGCATCTTCCTTATTTGTTACAAATTAATTTGAGAAGAAAATGGCCACGGATGAGCCGTTTCTTTGTATCATAAGAAAAACTTTCACTCTTTTTCCAGTTGTGGATTGATACATTATAAAGACTCTTTTATGAGGCTTCCGGTTTGAATTCCTGTGTCGATGGCAGCTTTTCTTTTGGCTGCCTGCCCCGAGGACGCGTAAAAGCCGCAGGAGCAGCATCAAACAGCTGCTCCGTGGCTTGGAATCCCCTTCCCCGGGCAAAGGGGAGGGGGGAGAGTTTTCCTGATAGGGGTAGAACTCCCGAGCTCTCACAGTTTTATAGCTGTGGGGGCAGAGGTGAGGTCCCCCAGAGTCAAGGATTTCTCCGCGCTTTGGGCTGCCTCCGTTCTTTGAACGAAGCCAGACACGGATTCAACCTCTGCTTATGGGAGATTGTGAGTAACTTTTGGGAGCAGACAGAGCGATCCAGGTGCTTGGGAGCTGCATGGATATGAGCCTTCAGCTCGGATTTTAATAATTTCTCCATTGAGATTTAAAGTTTAAGAAGAAAAAAAGAAAAAATGGCCGTGGAAGGGCGTTTTGCTCTTTACTGAGGACTTTTACTTTGGCTTTCACTTTCTGCTGGATTATTATTGTTTCAGAACTATTGGTACTGTTGGTGAGCAAACTATTTGTTTTTGCTTTTTGTGGCAGTTTTGAGAAAATTCTACTGGACATTGTATTACATAAATTGATTTAGAGAAGAAGGGAAGAGAAAGTAAAATGGCTTCAAAGCGGGGGGGGGAATTTTCCTCCTCCTCAGAAAGGCTTGAGCTCTTCTTCTCCAGCTGTACAGTTATCACAGCAAACAAAACCTACTCCCCCACCCTCTCCTCCATTGCCAGCTTTAACATTGAAAGATTTACAAGATGCCTTAAAGGACACTGTTAAACTGTTTGAAGAGAAACTTGAGGAGAAACTTGAGGAAAAACTTGAAGAAAAAAATGTTGAACTGAGAGATGATATAGTGTTTGCGTTGCAAGCTTTGGCTGATAATGTAGATCGTGTTGCAGGGTGGGTCGAGGATGTGGAGGAGCAGATTGAAGTTTTGGATATTAGAATGGGCAAGGTTGAAGAGAGTACTGATATAAATCAGAATGAGATCCTTATGGCACAATTTAGAGAAATGGAACATGCGTTGAGAATAAGGGGATTATCGGAAAATGCTCAAGAAAAACTGGAGGAGGAAGTTATAGCAGAATTAGCCTTGATTTTNCCTATAGACCAACAGGTAACTTCAGAGCCAGTGGGAGGAGCGAGACCAAAGAAATCAGTGTCAGCTGATATGCAAGGGGCGCTCCTGAGGCTCTCTGCCACTAAAGATGGCAAGGTTCCTGACATGGAATGTTAATGGCTTGAATTCACCGCAGAAGAGAAAAAAGGTATTTTACTATTTGAAGCAACATAAAAATGACGTTATTTGTTTACAAGAGACTCATATTACAGCTAAAGATCAAAAGTATTTGACTAATTCATGGTTGGGAACACATTTTACTGCACCTGCGCCTCAGAAAAAAGGTGGGGTAGTTATTTACGTTAAAAATGAGTTTTTGCCTAAATTGATTGACTTTGACTTAGAAGGAAGATACGTTTTTATTGAAATGCTTTTGAATGGGAAGAAATGTCTCATTATTGGATTATATGCTCCGAACTCACAGCAGAAACAGTTTTATAAACTGATACATCAGAAGTTAAGTCAAATGGATTACAAATCTGTTATCATGATGGGAGATTGGAACGGAGTTTTGGATTCAAGAAAAGACAAGAAAGGTTCCTGCAAAGCTTTTAATTCAACATTGCCCCAAACTTTTTTTGATTCGAAAGAAGAATTGGAACTAGAGGATATATGGCGGGAAAGAAACATGGATGAGAAAGACTATACTTTTTTTTCGGATAGGCACCAATCCTATTCGAGAATTGATTTTTTTTTTGATAACTAATGACTTTCTTTCCAGGGTGAAGAATGTTAAGATTTTTCCTAGGACATTGTCGGATCACAGCCCAGTGTGGATGGAATTATTTCGTGAAGAAGGAGAGAGAAGATCTTGGAGATTGAATGAAAATTTGTTTAGATATGATATAAATGTGCAGAAGTGTAAGGGTTATTTGAAAGAATTTTTTTTCTTAAATATGCATAAAGGTACTCCGATTTCAATAGTTTGGGATGCTAGCAAGGCTTATATGAGAGGTATTTTGATTTCTATGAATACTGTTTATAAGAAAAAGCAAGTACAAAAACAAAAAGATTTAGAGGAGGAGATTAAATTGAAAGAACAGGCTTTTATTTTGAATCCGTCGGATAATAACTTAAAAGTATCTATAAATATGCTTAGGGAACAATTTAATATGTTAATAGCTGACCAGACTGCAACTAGTTTAAGGTACATGAAATATAATACATTTTGTAATGCAAATAAATCTGGAAGGTGGCTGTCATATCAACTACGGAAAAAACAGAAATCAAGAATTATAGAGAAAATAGATTATAATGGCAAAGTGACATTTGAACAAAATTTTATCAAGAAGAATTTTTTGGAGTTTTATTCTAAGTTGTATGCCTCTGAAAAAATACAAAATGGAGAAATAGATAAGTACTTACAGGAGGCACATTTCCCTAGATTGTCCGATAATCAAAGGGAAAAAATGAATAGTTTAATTACAGCTGAGGAGATCAAGGGAGCAATTAAGCAATTAAAGGTTGGTAAAGCTCCAGGTACAGATGGATTTACAGCAGTTTATTATAAGACACTAATTGAAGAAATGATAGAACCCCTACAGGTACTGTTTAACAGTATACTGTTGGGCAAGGAGGTATCTCCTACTTGGAGGACTGCTTTTATAGCTTTAATACCAAAGGAGGGTCAGGATTTGACGTTACCTAAGAATTACAGACCTATATCTTTATTGAATATAGATTATAAGATTTTTTCTAAAGTATTGGCAAATAGATTAATGCAAGTGTTGGGTCAACTGATTCATAGTGACCAA
>NW_015387942.1:256193-269647 GCF_001527695.2 Protobothrops mucrosquamatus | reverse complement strand
AGCTAAAGGATGTTATAGAATTGTTAATTTAAGGGTAATATAATGTAAGACAGAGTATAATTACTGTATTGTAAACCCTGTGTGTAGCTCTGGGAAGTCGGGGGGGAGGGAGGGGGGTGGGGAAGGGTGGGGTTTGAGGGAGGTGGGGAATTATATTGTAAAACTTTTAAATTTTTTTTAATAATAATAATAAAAAAGACTCTTTTAAGTTCATGGCAAGTTCAGTTAAACATCTGCTGTTTTATGCTTTGAATTATATATGAGTATACTTAGAGGAAGTTTGTAGAATGGCTTCTAAATGCACTGGAACTTCTGCAGTGTCTAAAACAGCTATTTCTTCTCCAGTTGTGCAAATCTCACAGCAGAAACCTAAATCTCCACCACCTTCACCTCCCCCGTCTATTACACTTAAAGAATTACAGGATGCTTTGGCGCAAGCTTCTAAGCAGACAGTAAAACAAATGAGAATGGAAACAGAGGAGCTTCTTAGTAAGAAAAATGAAGAACTTTGTGAGAATATATCACAAATCTTTCAAGGCTTTGCGGTTCATGTAGATCGCATAGAGGGACGGGTGGATGAAATAGTGGAGAAAGTGGAAGGAATGGAGGATAGACTGGAAAAAGTAGAAGAAGGTGTGGAAATTGCTCAAAATGATATTGTAATGTCACAATACAGAGAAATGGAGTATGCTGTGAGGATTAGAGGACTAAAGGAAGATTTACAGGAGAAATTGAAGGAAGAAATTACAGCGGCTCTGGCTTTGGTTTTGGAGTGCAATCCTGAAGTTATTTTTGGAGAAATCGAAAAAGCTTATAGAGTAAATTCTTGGATTGCACGCCAGAGAAATCTACCCAGAGATGTTGTTTATTTTTCTAGAAAAGCACGTCGCAATGAGATTATACAGGCTTTTTACCAGCAGAGATTTCAGATTGCTGCTCAAGATGTTATACTTTTAAAAGAAATACCTCCAAAAATTTTGAGAAAGAGGAAGGAATTTGCTTTTTTGGCTCAGGAGTTAAAGAAGCAGCAGATGCCTTTCAGATGGGATATTCCTGTTGGAATT
The DNA here is from genome assembly GCF_001527695.2 of Protobothrops mucrosquamatus. Taxonomy (NCBI): domain Eukaryota; kingdom Metazoa; phylum Chordata; class Lepidosauria; order Squamata; family Viperidae; genus Protobothrops; species Protobothrops mucrosquamatus. The sequence continues at coordinate 268,583 of NW_015387942.1, read as the reverse complement.
ATAGTAAATCATGCGGGGACTCATTACAGGTGTCATGTGTCTGATTAATGAAACACTTAAAAGGACTTTCAGGCATATTTTCTCCTAAAAGCATTTATTAAGGTTACAGAGACGTCAGTACAGCATNGTGGAAATGCTTAGGTCTGGCTTCTCTTCCGTTACGCATATACATTCCAAGCATTTCCCACTCCCTTATTTTGGGGTCATGGTTCACATCTTCCAATCAACTTGGAAGATGTGATTTACTTCCGGTTTCTTTCTCCCGGGCTATCCTTATTCTCCTCCCTCTTTCCCAGTTGCTGGTTTAACTATATAAATACCAGACAGTTCTGCATATTGTCAAAGCAAGAATATACAGTATTTGCAGCATTGACAACAGCTTAAACATGCTTCAAAAGGCTAAAGACTTTTACTTAATGGTCCTGAAAGCTGATTCACCATCAACATCACGATCTAAAGGAATGGTAGACTTAACGGAACAATTACTTGTTGAACTGCCTGGAGCTATATCACCATCTGCAGGAGATTTTCAGTGTCAACAATTGTTTGATGAAAAAGAAGATCCAAAGGAGCAAAGAATGACCCGTGCAGCCTACAAATGTAAGGAGAAAGAACAACAAAAAGAACTCGCACCTAAAATATATTTACCTACCTCAGAGCCGGTGGGAGGGGCAAGGCCAAAGAGATCTGTTATGACAGATATACAAGGAATGCTCCAGAAGCTTCACAAGCCAAAGGATGGTTAACTTGATGACGTTGAATGTAAATGGTTTGAATTCACCACAAAAAAGGAAGAAAATATTTTACTATTTGAAACAACATAAAAATGATATTATATGTTTGCAAGAAACGCATATTATTTTAAAAGATCAAAAGTATTTGATTAATTCTAGATTGGGACTTCATTTTATTGCTCCAGCACAGAAGAAAAAAGCAGGTGTGGTTCTTTATGTAAAGAAAGAGTTACTGCCAAAATTAATAGATTTTGATATAGAAGGAAGATTTGTGCTTATTGAACTTTTATTGAATGGAAGAAAATGCCTTATTGTTGGCTTATATGCACCTAATCAATACCAGCAGCAGAACAATTTTATAAACTTTTGCATCAGAAGATAATTCAATTGGATTATAAATCTGTCATTATGATGGGAGACTGGAATGGTGTTATAGATCCCATGAAAGACAAAAAGACTTTCTCTAAAGTGCTGACTCAAGTTAAATTGCCTAAAAGTTTTTTTGCATTGCAAGAGGATTTGGAATTAAGAGATATTTGGCAAGACCGGAACATAGGAGAAAGGGACTTTACTTATTTTTCGGATAGACATCATTCTCATTCTAGAATTGACTTTTTTTTGATAACTAATGATTTGCTCTCCAGGGTTAAGAAAGTGAAGATTTTTCCTAGGACTTTATCAGATCATAGTCTTGTGTGGATGGAACTTTCAACTGAAGAAGGAAATAGAAGGACTTGGAGGCTAAATGAGAACTTATTAAGACATGAGAGTAATTTGCAGATACTTAAAGATCATTTAAAAGATTTTTTCATGCTGAATATGAATAAGGGCACTTCCATGACAATGGTATGGGCTGCTAGTAAGGCTTATATGAGAGGTGCTCTAATCTCAATGAATACTGCGTATAGGCAAAAGCAGACACAAAAACGTAGAGACTTGGAGGAGGAGATTAAAATAAAAGAAAAAGTTCTTATTCTAAACCCAATGGACAATAGTTTAAAGGTCTCTATTGCTATGCTGAAGGAACAATTTAATATGTTAATGGCTGATCAGATTGCAGTTAATTTGAGGTATATGAAACATAATACATTTTGCAACGCAAATAAACCTGGTAGATGGTTGGCTTATCAATTACGAAAGAAACAAAAACAAAGAATTATAGAGAAAATAAAATATAAAGGTAAAGAAGTTTTTCAACAAGACTTGATTAAAAAGGCTTTCTTGGAATATTTTTCAAAATTATATGCCTCTGAAAATATACAACTTTTTGAAATAGATAGATATTTGCAGCAAGCAAATTTTCCTAGACTTTTAGATGAACAACAAGGAGTGATGAACTGTCCGATTGTGTCTGATGAGATTATAGAGGCAATTAAGCAATTAAAGGTTGGTAAGGCTCCTGGTACAGATGGGTTAACTGCAATATATTATAAAATGTTATCAGAAGAAATGATAGAACCTTTGAGACATCTTTTTAATAGTATTTTGTCTGGAGCAGAGGTACCACCATCGTGGAGATGTGCATTCATATCACTTATACCGAAGGAGGATCAGGACTTGACTCAGCCCAAGAATTATAGGCCAATATCCTTATTGAACACAGATTATAAGAGTTTTACAAAAAAATTAGCTAATAGATTAATGCAAGCCTTGAAGCGGATAATTCATGTTGATCAATCTGGATTTATAATTGGTAGATACATGAAATATAATGTTAGACAAATTGTGAATTTGCTTGAATATTTGGACAAAAACAATCAAATTCCAGCGGCTTTTATCTTTTTGGATGCTGAAAAGGCGTTTGACAAACTGGATTGGCAATTTTTATTGCGAGTGGTGGAGAGAATGAATTTTGGAGACAGATTTTTGTCAGCTCTTAAGGCTATTTATCAACTACAATCAGCACAAGTCATAGTAAATGGAGGATTGACAGACATATTTAAAATTGAGAAAGGTACAAGGCAATGATGTCCATTATCACCTTTATTATTTGTTTTGACACTGGAGATTTTATTAATTAAAGTTCGTGAATCATCGGTCATAAAAGGAATTACTTTAGAGAAGAATGACTACAGGCTGAGAGCTTTTGCTGATGACTTGGTTTTTACCTTATCTCAACCTATTGACTCTGCAAGAAATTTGATACAGATTTTGACTCAGTATGGGAGAGTTTCTGGATTTAAAGTAAATAACAATAAGACTAAAATATTATCTAAAAATATGTCTAAGAAAGATAAAAAGACTTTGGTTAATTTAACTGGTTTTGAAATAGTAAAAAAGGTGAAATATTTGGGTGTTTATATCACAGCCTCTAATGTTAAATTGTACAAAAATAATTATGATAAGTTATGGACAAAAACTCAAAAGGATTTAGATGAATGGAAAAAGTTACAGTTATCCTTGTTGGGGAGAATCTCAGTGGTTAAAATGAACATCCTTCCTAAGTTTCTCTTTTTGTTTCAAATGATACCTATCTTAAAAAAGGATTTAAATTTGGAGGTGTGGCAAAGGGGTATCAATAGATTTATCTGGCAGGGCAAAAAGCCGAGGGTTAAATTTAAAATTATGCAAGATATACGGGAAAGAGGGGGACTTAAAGCCCCAAATTTAAAATTATATTATGATGCGGTGGCTTTAACTTGGATTAGTGATTGGATTAATTTAACTAATAGAGATATATTGATTCTTGAAGGTTGGGATTTATTTTATGGTTGGCATGCTTATTTATTTTTTGATAAGAAAGTTGATTAAGTTTTTAAATCTCATATTTTAAGAATTGCACTTTTGCAAATTTGGAAGAAGTATTATTATAAATTAAATTTTAAAATTCCAATTTGGGCAATTCTAGAACATGCAATACAAGGAATCACAAGGGGAGTTAAATTGGAGGGGATTGTTTACAAGGATTTACTTATCTTAAGGGGACAGGACTGGCAACTTAAAGTATTGGAAGATTTGAAACGAGAGAATATTCTCCATTCCTGGTTCTCATATTGTTAATTGGTTGATAGGTGGCGTATAGATTAAAAGCTTTGTTTAACTTTGGAAGACGTGAATTGGATAAAGCAGATTAAAGATCAAAGTAGAGCTCATATTAGGAGAATTTATAGTGTTTTAATAGAACTGGATTCGGAAACAGAATTAGTTAAAGATTGTATGATTAAATGGGCTCAAAATATTCAAGAACCAATTATGCTGGATACATGGGAAGCAATTTGGGTAAGAAATGTGAAGTTTACTCAAGCACAGAATTTAAGGGAAAATATTTATAAAATGTTTTATAGGTGGCATTTAGATCCCCAAAAATTGTCTTGCATGTATCCTAACTTGCAGCCTAAATGTTGGAGATGTGGTAATTTAGATGCAACTTATTATCACATTTGGTGGACGTGTAGGGATGTAAAGGCTTTTTGGATTAAGATCTGGTGGAACATCCAACAGATTTTTAAGAAAAAGATAAAATTTACACCGCAATTATTTTTATTGGGTATTATGGAAAATTTGGATCTTAAGGAAATGAATTTGATGCTGTACTGCATAACAGCAGCAAGGTTATTGGTTGCTCAAAATTGGAAGAAGGATATATTACCTACTATGGACGATTGGAGATTGAAGGTGTCATATTTTGCAGAAATGGCCAAGATTTCCGCATATTTGAAAGATCAATCTCAAGAAAAATTTATTTTGGTATGGAGAAGATGGATAGATTATATTCAGAGAAAGTATGAAATGAATAATTATCATATTGCTTTTGATTAAATTTTTTATTATTTTTATTTATTTAGTATAATTTATATATTACTATATTTTATATTCATGTTTATTATTGTATATTAGAGTTAAAGTATGTTAATATTTGATTGTATTATGTTTGGGTAGCTTTATTTAGATTTGGGATGTTATGTGCTTATCCCTGTATTCAGTTCTGGGAAGTCCGGGGGGGAGGGAGGAAGGGGATGAAGGGGGTAGAGTTATATAAAATTTTGTGTATTAATATGTTATAGAGAAATAATGTAAATTTTTTTTGTGTGAAGAGAAGGTGGTCGGCTGGTACCCCCAAACTGCATCCGAAGGTTGAGGAAAAGAAGGAGGTGGGATGTGTAGGGTAGATGGAAGAAGAGGAGAGAGGTGTGGGTAGGAGGGGAGGAAAGGAAGAGGGAAGTAGGTAGGAAGGGTGAAAGAGAGGGTGGATGCAGGGGGGGGGACTGCCAACCACCTCCGAAAATATGATGTTTAATAGGTTTTTTCTCTTTTTTTATGTGCACCATATTTGTATTAAGAACTTGTTTATTTGAAAATTAATAAAAATTTGTAAAACAAAAATCGAGCGCATATAAAGAGAATTTATAATGCTTTAATAGAGATGGATTCGGAAATGGAATTAGTTAAAGATTGTATGGTAAAGTGGGCTCAAAATATTCAAGAACCGATTCCACTGGATATATGGGAGGTAATTTGGGCTAGAAATGTAAAATTTACTCAGGCCCAAAATTTAAGAGAAATTTTTTACAAAATGTTTTATAGATGGCATCTGGATCCTAAAAAGTTGTCTTGTATGTATTCTAATTTACAGCCCAAATGTTGGAGATGTGGTAGCTTGGATGCTACTTATTTTCATATCTGGTGGACTTGTAGAAATATAAAAGCTTTTTGGATTAAGATTTGGTGGAACATTCAAAATATTTTTAAGAAAAAGAGAAAGTTTACTCCACAATTATTTTTGCTGGGTGTTATTATAGATTGTGATATTAAAGAAACTAATTTGATGTTGAATTTGATAACAGCTGCAAGGTTATTAGTAGGGCAATATTGGAAGAAGGATTGCTTGCCTACTATAGAAGAATGGAAGCTTAAAGTGTCAAATTTAGCAGAAATGGCTAAGATTTCTGCCTATTTGAAGGATCACTCACAAGAAAGATACATTTTGGTTTGGAGAAGATGGATAGATTATATTCAGAATAAATATGGGACTAAAAAGTTCCATTTAGCTTATGAGTAAATTTTAGAGTATTATTAGTATTAATAGTTTATTATAGTGAATTTTTTGTTAGTTTTAATTATATGATATTATTATTACTTTTAGTATTAGTATTGTCTAACAATATGGATATTTTATTGTTTAATAATTAGGATACTAATTTGTTTATGTTTTAATTATTATTATTATTATATTTATGTTAAAGGGGAGTTAAAGCACATTATGGACTTGGTTATTTATATAGTTGGTTAATGTTAGTTAGATTATGATTATTATATTTGTAATCCTGTATTTAGCTCTGGGAAGTGGGGGAGGGAGAGGGGGGGATTAGGGTGGGTGGGTTTATGGGTTTATATTGTAATTTTTATAAAACTTTTCAATAAAAAGAAAGAAAAGCGAAGGCGAGTGTGATGAATCTAAGCACGAATCCCAGCAACCATGATCGCTGTGTAGGTAGCTAGAAGAACAACGAAGGGTCCTGTCCAGCATCAAGCTAAAGGCCAAAATCAGTCCAGGATCCGACAAGCACCCAATCATCAGGAAGGAAAGGATGGAGTGGATGATCCAAGCCTGGATGATGGAGGGCCTGAACAGCTCGAGAAATGGAAGAAACATCATAAGCAAGAGAGTGTACATATTCCCTAAGGGCCTGGTCTCCAAAAACAGATAAGGAAGAAGACAAGGACATGATCTCAAAGGGGAACAGGCCAAGTAAGACGTGTCTCCTGAGCAAGCTTTAAGACATCTAAGAAAGCCATTAGCCTTCTCCATGCACCCTGAGGATGGGGCCTGTATGCTGAATGAAGCTACCAAACAATCCCCGGGGCCCATGACACCTGCTAGGTAATATCAGAGATAAAATAGGGCCCATCATCTGAGCCAATGCCTTAGTAAGGAAAAGAAAAAAACGGAACAATTCTCTTCGGGAGGGCTTCAACCACCTCACATGCCTCATTAGTATGACAGGAAAAGGCCTTATTCTATCCAGAGAAAACACCCACAAAAACATGCAAGTACCTAAAACCCCGCATCCATGGCAACCCAGTAAAATCAACCTCCCATAAACTAGCAGGATCCTGGCCAGCCTCAAGCCTCCCCAAGGGTAACTTAATAATTTCCACAGGTCATTACATCAACAAACCACACATTGCTTGAACATTGTGAGGGTCTTGTTATAGATCCTAGGACAAATATAGCCCTTTATAAGAAACTCAGCCATGGCCTCATAACCCCAATGAGTGCTAGCATGCAAGTTTTGTAAGAGGGCCCATAATCCATGTCCTGGGAGAAAGCATTTCCTGTCCTTCTCCAACCTATGTCCACGATAAACAGCACCCAATCTATAAGCTCTGTGCCCATCCTGTGAAATATATGATGGAGCCAGCACAGGGCAAATGTGAGGGTACAAGCACACCCATATACCAAGGTGACAGGGGACCTGATGCGGCAGACTTTTGCGGTGCGGTCAGCCAAGGCATTTCTCCTTCCATGTTCAATATCAACCCCAACATGGGCCCTCACATGCATGGCAGCTATGCGGGAGCAAAACAGCATCCAATAGCCTTAAAATGTCCCGCCCATATTTAATAGGAGCAGTGAGTGAACCACACTCCATCTATAATGCCCCACGTGTATGTATAACACAAACCTCCCCATATATGTACTGTCTATAAATATATTAACCGCACCGTCTGAATTCTCCAAGGCCCTCGTCAAGGCAATGAGTTCAGCTTCCCAAGCTGAGGTATCTGCAGGGAGAGCAGCTGCTTCCATTACCTGGCCCAATGTGACCATGGCATAGCCAACTAGCCTGTCTCCCTGACCCATAAAACTGCTGCTGTCTGTATACAGGTCCCTTTCCACCTCCTCCAATGGCTGGTCAATTAGATTCAGCCAGCCAGAAAATACTTCTGTAATAGTCTATAGTAAAATACACAATCATGATCACCATCCTATTCCAGTTGGGGAAGAAAGGTTGCTGGATTGAACCTGCTACTTGCTTAATATGAACTTGTGGGTTGTCAAGGAGTTCAATCTGATACTGCTCTAGTCAGGAGGCTGTAAGCCAATCCCCCCCCCCAGATGTTAACAAAGCATGGATAGAATGAGGTGATGCCACTGTGATAGGAGCCCAAAAGGTTAATCAGCCTCCAAAAGAAGAACAACAGCTGCAACAGCCCGAAGGCATGCTGACTATCCTTGAGCAATAGGAGCCAGTTGTTTAGAAAAAAAATAGGCAACAGGGTGAGACCAAGCACCAAGTAAGGAACCCAGCAGTCACCCCTTTACTTTCAGCCACATACAAGGTGAATGGTTTCTTTATCTGTGCCTGCAGTGGCCTGATACAAGGGCGTAGCCATGAGAGCAAAGATGGTGGCTTGTAATTTTAGCAAGCAAATACATCCTAAAAGGGCATAGGGCATTCTGAAAGGTAAAGAAATGAATATGTAAGGCAAATACCACCCATAAAGCATTCCAAAGGGTTGAGTATTGCAGCTGACACAGAATGGCCATTGGCCCCAAAGACCTGGAACGTTTGTGAGAAAGGGCTTCCAAGGGGCTTATTTAATACTAAATGTGATGCTCCTGTACCAATAAAAAAAGTATTGTTTTCCTCTGACTTTGAACTATATCAGGGGTGAAGAGGAAGAATCATCCATAAGAGCAGGGAGACAAAGGCCCCCAGCCCCTCACCCCCACCCTTTATCTGGAGCACGGTTGTGGAACAGCACCCTATAGGATAGTTAGGAAGGGAATATAAAAAACATTCCCTGTTCCAGTGGCCAAATGTCATGCATATACAACACTGGTCCTGTCTTAGGGGAAAAGACTGCAATGGGTGGTCTGGGGGGGGGGTGCCTGGAATTTGGGTGACATTGTCCCATTTCTCTCTTGGTGGTAGGGGGGCCCTACCACTCCTCGCCATCCTCTTCCGCAAGTCCCACTTCTTCCCCCTCCCACTAAGGCAGGGCTTTGTGGGTAGGGAACCCTGGCTCTGTAGTGACATATGTAGAAAACCGAGCCCCAGAAACCAACTATAATAAATACGAAAGGCTGCTTCATTTCCTTTCTCTCAGAAAAGTCAAGCCGAAAAATAAAAGTACCAGAGAAGAGTTTTTTTTCTTCCCCCTCTCTCTTCCTCCCCCACCCGGCTCAGTCAATAGCCTCAGGCAGATGGCCAAGAAACACAGAAGGAAAAAGATAAGTACTAACCATGAACATACCAAAAGAAAGCTGACAGGTTTGCCCTACACACACATAAAAAAACAATGCCAGTATTAACCCCAAACATACCAGCACCTATCACAAGACAAAAACTCCATCAACAAGTCATTTCCTCCCCTGGGTGATAAGATTAATCAATCCTGCTGAAAGGAAAAAAACCAAGCTAGGAAAGTAAGAGAACAAGCTTCTTACAAATCTCATCAAAACTTAAAATAGGAAAGAGTACTAATTGTACCACACATTCAGGTGATTTTTACTCGCCAGTCCAGAAGTTATTGCTGAATCAGTTCTCTGTCTGGCTTCTGTAATAAAATCCACTTTCTGGCAGCTTGCTACGTTCAGTGTCAACCATTTTTATTCATTTGTAGCCTATTTTTTCTCCCAAGTCAGAGTTACTCACCATTCCTTTGTTCTACATTAAAGAAATGCACATTCTCTTTTTCTATATGTGTTGCTTTTTCTGCAGCTGCAGGAATTGTATCCAGAGAGGAAATAAAATGCCTGCTCATGTTATTTGTCCCACAACTGACATGATGTATTTTCAAATATTGTAACTTTTTTTTTCTAGCAGCATTTCCTACCAGACGCCTTTCCTCTGTTGTTAGAAAGACATCCAGCATGGCTTGGAGGTCTGCCCAGTTAGTGGCATAAATTTGAAAATGAACAGAACCAATTCAGGATATTTGCATGGGGTTTCAGTGTAAAAACCCAATCGGTCCTCCCATGCATAAAGATCAGATGCAGAGAAGGGGGTATGAACCAGGACCTTATTGGTCTCCCCCCTTCTAATAGATACTTGCCTCATGAGGGAGTAGATCCCCTTATAGGATGGTGGAGCAGAAGCTAAAGCAGGAAAAGACAGTGCTATGGACGGTTACCACAACCCAGTCTTGAAGCACTTGCTTATTCTCGTGTAAGGTCCCACCAAAAAACAAAGAGCATATTAAGCATGCTGATCATGATCTATGATTCTTTAAGCATAATCTCCCATGGTTTCAAAAACTCCCAATGTTATGGATCACCCTGTTGGCCAAACAGTGGGTATGTCTTGGTGACAGAAGGCATTGTACTTAAGTAGAGTTTCAATTTCATATCCCGATGGGTTTTAAGCTTACCAAAGCTCCTTATGACACACTCAAGGGGGCTGAGGGCATATTCCTTCCTTTTTATTCATTCTAACTGGTCTTCTTGGGCTGAGCCCATGTGTTCAAGTCACTCACATCACTTATGCAGCCTGTTGGGCCACAAGAGATCCATTGACCTTTGGCTAAGATCAGTATCACACCTAGGCCTGGTCAACAGTGGGAAATATATAAGGAGCAACCACAAATCACAAACCACACACCATTCACAACCTGTTGGAGCATGAGAGTGCAAGGTTAGCACCCCTTGCTTTCTAATCCACCCAGCACCCCCCAAAAGAGGGAACCCCCCAAAAGGGGGAACCCCAAAAAAGAGGGGGCTTAGGTGTGGCTGGCACAAACCCTTCTGCCCAGCTCTGGTTAATGGTGGGAAATAATTCAAGGAAACAAACACACTTTTACACACATACACACTCCCCCAGGCAAACCGGTGCAACAAAGTAACGTATATTTGTGTGTCCTACCTTATCTTCAGCCCTCCTGAGTATGCAGGAATCAAGTAAAAGGCAACCAAAAAGAAGAAAAAACTGGTTCCTGTTAAAAACCACAGTGAAGAGTCAAGAAGGGGGGGCACCTCCAGGAAATCCCGGAGCACGCTCGGTGCCTTCCCATTTCCTGAGCTTCACTAGGACCAATCAAGCACCTCTCCTGGCTGGCTCGCCAAAAATGATATGCAGGTTCTGAGGTTTTGCAGGTTAAAGAAATACAGGAAACCAGAAAGTGCCTTTAAGTTTTATGTTTTTATTCAGCTGAATAGAGACGGACTCCTCTAAATGAGGGGAGCAAAAAATGACAAGAAATCCTTGTATTTATTCTGTATAATTACATAAGCAACCCATCCAGCAAAGCTGACACACGTAAGATAAAGATTGCACCCAGTAAGTCTGGCACATTGTAGATAAGAAGGGAGAAAGCAGAAGTAGCTAAACATGTTCCCATTTGAGTGTTCCTTAAAGATATCATATGTTCTTGGGTGGGTTAGGACATTGGGTGTTGTCCTTGCTGTCCTTTCCTGACCCTGCATCCAGGATTACAAGTGACCAAAGAGAGAAAAGCCATCTATATGTATTCACAATTAATACTGTCCCCTAATTCCTGGTCATCAGCGGCCAGTGGGAAATGGCCGTGTCATGCCAAAACTGGCCATTTGCCACCTGTCCAATACCGCTGCTATGAGGCCACAGTGGGGATTAGAGTTAACATATGGTAGATCTGGCAGTGGCATTGGGTGCAACATGCAAGGTAGGAAATGGCTGCGGCCAGCAGCAAACGGCTGCATTGCACCAAAACTGGCTGTTTGCAGCCTCCTGCCCAATGCTGCTACCATGAGGCCGTGGAACAAGGAACCGGTATAATGGCATGTGGGTCAGAAGGGGGGAGGATCTGCCAGGCCTCATGGTAGCGGCATTGGGCGTGTCTATGGTGAAACCAGACAGAATCAGCAGCAGGACGTCCATGCAGGCCCTTAAGTAGGGCCTACTTTTGAGGGGAGGGCTTATATTAGCCCCACCCCCCCAAAAATCAGCTGAGGCTTACTTTCGGGGGTGGGTTTACTTTCAGGGAAATACAGCACTGCAACTCTTTCCACACACCTATCTCTACCCAATCTACCCAGTCTTTTTGGTTGCCCTGAAGAACAGCACTTGTTGGCAGTAGAGCTGGAGCTTAGGCTAAAGCAGAGACCTGGGGCCTTCAGTAGTTTCAGTCAGCTACCATTACCCTAGGCCTCAATTTCAGCCCTTATGCCATTGCTGCCACTGAAAAATGCTGCCTCAAGCCCTTCATCACAGCCAGCCACACTAGCACTATCCCACAAAGCCCCAATTGCTCCTGCATTATGGACTCCACAGGATCTGCTACATCTTGCTCACCTTCAGCCATTTATTTTATTAAAAGTTTTATAAAGATTACAATATTTCCCCCCTCCCACCCCCAAACCCCCCTCCCCTCCACTTCCCAGAGCTATTCACAGGGTTAACAAATAATAATCATAATCTAAATAACATTAACCAACTATTAAATTATCAAATCTATAAAGCACTTTAACTCCCTTTTTAAATAAATTTAAGTAAATTAAAGTTAACACAATAATAAACAAATAATAATATCATCATAATAATTAAAAATAACAGAAAAAATAAACTATTATAAAATATTAACAATAATAATACTCTAAAATTTACTCAAAAACCAAATGGAACTTTTTAGTCCCATATTTATTCTGGATATAATCTATCCATCTTCTCCAAACCGAAATATATCTTTCTTGTGAATGGTCCTTCACATAAGCGGAAATCTTGGCCATTTCTGC
>NW_015387942.1:254325-255577 GCF_001527695.2 Protobothrops mucrosquamatus | reverse complement strand
AGCATCATAAATTCTCTTTATATGGGCTCGCGATTGATCTTTAATCTGTTTAATCAAGTTTACATCCTGCAAAGTAATACCAACTTTTTGATCCAAGCTCCACCTCATTAACAGTTGATTATAATAATACCAAGAATATACAATATTTTCTTGTTTCAAATCCACTAAAGATTTAATTTGCCAATCTTGTCCTACCAAAGTAAGTAATTCCTTATAGGAAATTTTATCCAAGTTAACTCCTCTAGATACCCCCTCTATCACCTGTCCTGGAATTGCCCAAATGGGAATTTTATAATTTAATCTATAATAATATTTCTTCCAAACTCTTAATAAAGCACTTCTTAAAATATGAGCTTTAAAAACTTGGTCTACTTTTTTTATCTTAAATTAAATATGCATGCCAACCAAATAATAAATCCCATCCCTCAAGGGAAAGTATATTTCTATTTGTTAAGTTAATAAGTTTATATGGGCGGGCAAGAAGCCAAGAGTTAAGTTCATCTTGTATAATCTTGAACTTAACTCTTGGCTTCTTGCCCGCCCATATAAACTTATTAATCCCCTTTTGCCAGTCCTCCAAATTAGCATCTTTTTTCAAAATAGGTATCATTTGAAACAAAAAAAGAAACTTTGGAAGAATATTCATTTTTACTGCTGAGATTCTCCCCAGCAGAGATAATTGTATTTTTTTCCAATCATTTAAAACCTTTTGCACTTTTACCCATAATGTCTCATAATTATTTTTATACAACTTAACATTAGAAGCTGTAATATAAACTCCCAAATATTTTACCTTTTTCACTATTTCAAAACCTGTCAACTTAACTAAGATATCTTTATCCCTCATAGACATATTTTTCGGTAATATTTTAGTCTTATTACTATTTACCTTAAAACCAGAAACTTTCCCATATTGTGCAATAATTTCAACCAGGTCAATTACTGAATCTATTGGCTGGGTTAATGTCAACACCAAGTCATCAGCAAAAGCTCTTAACCTATAGTCATTCTTATTCATATTTATTCCCTTTATTGTAGACGACTCACGAATTTTAATTAATAAAATCTCCATTGTTAAAACAAATAACAACAGGGATAATGGACATCCCTGCCTTGTTCCTTTTCCAATTTTAAATGCCTCTGTTAACCCCCCCATTAACTATGACCTGTGCTGATTGTTGTTGATAAATAGCCTTAAGAGCGGACAAAATTTTTCCCCAAAATTCATTTTCTCTATAACTCGTAACAAAAA
>NW_015387942.1:237291-254136 GCF_001527695.2 Protobothrops mucrosquamatus | reverse complement strand
AATTGCTTAATTGCCCCCCTAATTTCCTCAGAAGTTATTAAACAATTCATCTCTTCCCTTTGATTATTTGACAATGTAGGAAAATGTGCCTGCTGTAAATAATTCTCTATTTCTACAAATTGTATATTTTCAGAAGCATATAACTTAGAATAAAAATCCAAAAAACTCCTTTTAATCAAATTTTGTTGAAATGTGACTTACCATTGTAATCTATTTTCTCTATAATTCTTGACTTCTGCTTCTTTCGTAGTTGATAAGCCAACCACCTTCCAGGTTTATTTGCATTACAAAATGTATTATATTTCATATAACGCAAATTAGTTGCAGTCTGATCCGCCATTAACATATTAAATTGCTCCCTAAGCATAGTTATGGATACTTTTAAATTATTATCCAATGGATTTAAAATAAAAGCCTTTTCTTTTAATTTAATCTCTTCTTCTAATTCTTTTCGTTTTTGCATCTGTTTACGCCTATAAGCATTATTCATATAAATCAAAGCACCTCTCATATATGCTTTACTAGCATCCCAAACCATTGAAATCGAGGTGTCTTTATGCATATTCAATAAAAAAAATTCTTTCAATTGGTCTCTACATTTCTGCAAGTTTTCCTCATATCTAAATAAATTTTCATTTAATCTCCAAGTCCTTCTATTCCCCTCTTCAGCAAATAATTCCATCCATACAGGACATCTGATAATGTTCTAGGAAAAATCTTGATATTCTTCACCCTAGAAAAGAAATCATTAGTAATTAAAAAAAAGTCAATTCTGGAATGAGATTGATGCCTATCCGAAAAAAAAGTAAAGTCTCTTTCTTCCATATTTCGCTCTCGCCAAATATCTTTTAATTCCAAATCATCCTTTAAATCAAAAAAAGTTTTAGGTAGTATAGAACTAGAAGCTTTGCAGGAACCTTTCTTGTCTTTGCTTGAATCTAAAATTCCATTCCAGTCTCCCATCATAATAACTGATTTATAATTCATTTGATTTAATTTCTGATGTATCAGTTTATAAAACTGTTTCTGTTGTTGGTTCGGGGCATATAATCCAATAATAAGATATTTCCTTCCATTCAATAATAACTCAATAAAAACATATCTTCCTTCTGAGTCACAATCAATTAATTTAGGCAAAAAATCTTTCCTCACATAAATAACTACCCTGCCTTTTTTCTGCGGAGCTGGTGCTATAAAATGTGTTCCCAACCGTGAGTTAATCAAATACTTTTGATCCTTTGCAGTAATATGAGTTTCTTGCAAACACACAATGTCATTCTTATGTTGTTTCAAATAGTAAAATATCTTTTTTCTTTTCTGTGGTGAATTCAAGCCATTAACATTCCATGTCAGAAACCTTGCCATTTTTAGTGGCAGAGAGCCTCTGGAACACTCCTTGAAGATCAGCTGTCACTGATCTCTTCGGTCTTGCACCTCCCAATGGCTCTGAAGTAACTTGATACACTGTAGATACAACATCAACTTTTTGCTGTTCTTTTTCTTTACGTCTATGAGCTGCACGGGTTATTCTTTGTGATTTTGGATCATCTTTCATCTCCATAAATTGCTGCTTGGCTTCATCCTGTAACTCTATTACACTTGATGACGTAGCTCCTTCGACCACTTGTTCTTCAAGAATTCCTTCCTTCCTGGTAACTCGTGGAGATGATGGTGAACCTGCTTTCAAAACTGAAGTATAAAAATCTCTTGCTTTTAAAATTGAATTAAGCCTGTAACGTGTTCCCATATAATTCACAAGTATACCAACAGGTATATCCCATCTGAATTGAATTTGTCGCTTTTTCAACTCTTCAGCCAGGAAGGCGAAATCCTTTCTTCTCCTAAGTATTTTAGGTGGTATTTCTTTTAAAATTATAACATCTTGTGCTATAATTTGGAATCTCCATTTGTAAAAGGCTTGAATGATTTCATTACGAATTGATCTTCTGGAAAAGTAAATTACAACATCTCTTGGAAGATTTCTCTGTCTTGCGACCCATGAATTGACCCTAAATTTTTTTTCTATTTCTTTCATAATTTCTTCAGATTTGCAAGACAAAACCAAAGCCAAATCTGCTGCAATCTCTTCCTTCAGGTTTTCTTGAGCATTCTCCTTCAATCCCCTTATTCTCAAAGCATATTCCATTTCTCTATATTGTGACGTAATAACATCATTCTGAGTTAAATCCACATTCTCCTCCACTTTTCCAAGTCTGTACTCTAATCTTCCAGCATTTTCCTCCACCTCGTCCACCCGTCCCTCTATATGTTCTACATGAACTGCCAGTCTTTGAAGAGCTAACAGTATGTTTTCTCTCATCTCTGCATTTTTCCTTTCAAAAAGATCCTCTGTCTCTATTCTAATCTGTTTTGCTGTATTTATCAAAGCATCCTGTAAATCTTTAAGTGTAAGTACCAGAGCTGGGGGAGATGGTGGAGGAGTCTTAGATTTCAGTTGCTGTGATGTTTGAACAGCTGGAGAGGAGATCAAAACTTTTGGAGGAACAGAAGTTCCCACGCGTTTTGAAGCCATTTTTCTTTTATTAAAAAAAAAAGATTTTTTTCTTCTTGTAAATGTTATAGAATCTTATAAAAGCAACAGTTACTGAATATACAGAAAAGGATCAGAAATCTTGCTCTCTAAATAAGTAGCAAAATCTGTTACAATGTTTCTTCTTTATCTAAACACCAAGTAAAAGTGAAAATCTCTTATGTATCCTTTCAAACAAGAAAACGCCCTTCCACAGCCATATTTTCCTTCTTCTTTTAATTTAAATGACAAATGAAGAAGATACTTGTTTATTTTCTGAGTTAAAGTCTCAAATTATCCAAATTCCAGTCCTCCTGGTTAGCTCCATCTGCTTATAAGTTTTACTCACAGTCTCTTTAAATAGCAGATGTGGAAGCAGCATCTAGCTTTGTTCCTAGGAACAAAGGCAGCCCAAGGTGCGGAGAAGACCCAGACTCCGAGGGAGTTCACACCTTTGTCCTCAAAAAAAAAAAAATGTTAAGAGGACTAGGGAACTCTACCTCTATCTAGGAAAGCTCACCACCTCCCCTTTGCCCAGGGAGAGAGGTTCCAAGCCGCGGAACAGTTGTTGTGCGCCGTTCCTTCAGCTTTGACACATCCCCGGGGCGGACGGCTTAGAAGAAAGCCGCCATCAGCGCGGCGATCGCCACAGGAAGTCCTCCAGCCATTTTTCTTCTGCTGACAAATGAGCTCCATGCCACCTCATGCTATTCTCTGTGCCAGCATCAGATTCTCACAATCCTCATTCTGATTATTCAGAAGACTCATCATGTGATTTGGAGAAGGAATCAGGATTCCAAAGGGCCACAAAATAGGATGCCAGCATGGAAGCCTCATTCTCCAAATTGTGGGATTTGGAGAAGGAAGGGCACATGTGATTTTCAATTGTAAGCACTGATGGACCAGGTGGGCATTTCTGGGTTGCAGCAGCTTTGTGCATGGCTAGACTGGGGCAGTTAATGTTTCCAGGAGTGTCTGTGACTTTGCACTGCACTGCAGCTCCCCCCAACTTGCACATGGCCTGTGCCAAGTCTCTTAGGACCTCTCCACTCCTCCTGCATTCCTTACCTGGAACTCTGCCCCCTATGTGACCTGCAATTCTTGCTTAATGACTGCAATTGGGAGTGCTGGGTTTGTGATCATTGAGCAAAGCAGTCACAGGATGTCTTCAACAACATCTTTGCTCAACAACTGAGATGCCAGCCCAAATAGCAATCATACATTGAGAACTTCTAGTAGTGGATTCCTACAAAGGTTGGGATTGTACTACATGAATTTTATGGTCTTTCCAATCCTTAACTGACAAGATTCCAACTAATGAAGCCATATAAAGCAGAACTCTGAGGCTTGAAGTTTCCTCAAAGCACGTGTTTATTGGATACATGATATCGGTATGGTCAAAAGTGAAACCAGTTCTAAAATTTCCCTAGTAATTCAAAGTAATTAAATTAATTCAAAGTAATTAAAAATAACACTTCCCTCCCCTCTACTATGCTATAGATCATGTTGCCCAATGAAAGCAATAGGTGGGCTTCTCAATTCGTCTTTGCTCCTACTTCCAGCACCTGTGGGAATGACCTTGGTTCCCACGGGACTGCTTAGTGTTTTGTCTAGCAATACAAATAGCAATACAACGTTACCCCTTTTCTCCCCCTTCTATGTGGCAACTTAGAACGAAAAAGATGGCTTCAGCCAGGTTCGTTTCAAAAGTTGACACTTACCTTCTATGTTTCTATGATCAATAATCTTCCATTTTTACTAACTTGACTGCACATTTCTTGGACAAACATAATTATATTTTACCCTGAATATAATAGATTTGTGACTATTTTGGGAAAATCGATTTTTTAAAATGTGAGACTTTCAGAAAAAATAGTAATGTAAAAGTCCCTAAAATGTAAGAGTATTTTTTTCTCTAGTTATTAGGAAAGAGATAGTGTATGTAACAGCTGTTCAGCACAGAGATTTGCCTTGATCACTCTCCCTTTTATATTTTTCATATAAAATAAAGAAAACCTGAGTGTTCTTGGTTGATCAAAGAAGGCAGTCATATGTTTCTGACAGTATTATAATGGGATAAATCTTTTTTTTAAAAAAAAACCGTGTAACATTTTGCTAACATCTTATAAAAGATATCATTTTATTCTCCTTTTTGGTGCAAAACAACTCATTGTAGAGTCTTACATAAATGCTAAGTAAAGAGCAACATGAATGAATGAACATAAGGACAAACTTGGTAATGACATCAATAGATGTTTAATCTAGGGGTCAGATGAAGATCAGTTATTATCCAATGATATAAAAGAAATAATAAAGCAGCTTTTTATGAAACTTCCAGATATTTAAAGCTTCACATCAACCTAGTTTATCAAACTGGAGTATAACTGTATAGTGCTTGGCTGGAGCCATAATTTGAAGTTCTTTCTGGAGTTTTTATTTAAAAGTGTAGTTTGGTTATCATATTTTTCTGGGCACTTGAAGACTATGAATTTTCAGTTGGATCAGCTGTTAAAAGATCCAACAATGGAATTATCTTGTTTTAATTTTGAAGAAGGCTCGATATCCAATTGCCCATTTGGAGTCAATGGTAATTCTTTCAGCCAGTTCTCTCACTTAGATCATTCCCTATTTGATTATTCTACTGCAAATGAAGTTTTTGTCTACTTACCTGCTCCTTTTCAAACATTTTGTCCTGATATGCCAACACGAGTTTCAGACTTTGGTAATCATATTCTGCACTTTGAAGGTAATGCTGAATTGGACAGTTCCTCATTGATTCAATGTGATGAAACTGATTGGAAACCTAACTCCCATAAAATCATTCCAGATCAATCTCACAAAAGAGAAAGGCATGCTGCCAACATTAGAGAACGAAAAAGGATGCTTAGTATTAATTCTGCTTTTGAAGAACTCAGAGACCATGTACCAACTTTCCCGTATGAAAAACGTCTCTCTAAAATTGACACCCTCAGGCTGGCTATAGCATACATTGCATTGCTTAGTGATATCTTAAAATCAGGCTCTGATCCTAAAATCTATGTGCAAGAATACATGAAAAATGAATATAAGGATCAACAAGATGCAATCTGGAATACAAGTGGTAAGTGCAAAGAAATTGTTTTTTTTTAGAAAGTTGTATTAATTTGTTTCCATTGCAAATAATATATGTGTTTAGCTTATTTGATTAGCTTATCTAATCAGTGTTCAAGCTTCCTTCCTCCCTTCCTTTTTCTCTCTTTCTTTTTCTCTTTCCCTTTCCCTTTCCCTTTCTTTCCTCCTAGTGATTGCCTGGACAAATCTTTGCATTTTTTCTAGAAACATTTCAGAAGTTGGCTGCCCTTGCCTCTTCCTTGGCTGAGACAGAATGACTGGTCCAAGGTCACCCAATTGGTTTTGTGCCTAAGGCAGGATTAGAACTCAACATCTTCTGGGCTCTGGATTGGTGCCTTAAGCACAACAGCAAACCGGGTCTCTTAAAGATATACTAATGCTGCATATTAAAATGGATTTGAATAAATGTGTATGAAAATCATTTTTAAATGTAATATTTTAAAGCATGTCTTTGCATTTGTGAAACAGATAATTAAATAACTATTAGAAAACTGTCATTCTGACTTATTAAATCTTTCCTACTATAGACCCCTGTGATATGATCACTATAGAAACCACAGCCTATGTTCCTCTGTATTGCCAATTCTACAGGGATATTCACTAGCGGTTGATTACCACTGTTTCATTTAAATTTCCAGAGCACTCTGATAGCATTTATTTGCACTATTGGTTAAATAATCTTTAAAAGAAGCAAACTTTTGCTAAGTTTATGTGTAAACTTTGTCCAATAAACTTTGTTTATTGTTAGGGGATAGTTTTGTGTTATTCACTTTTTGCTTGTAGGGGTTTGTCTTTCTATGGTTTATGTCTTTCTTTTTCACCCAGTGCTGAAAAATATTAGACATGAACTCCTCTGTCTGTCTGTAGTTGACATATCCTTTGATTGTACTTCCTCTCTATAAACATTACACACTGCTTAAACTGTTGAAACACTTCAGTTTTGCTTCTTTAGTAAATAAAATTCACATCTAGAGTAATCATCAACAATTACTAAAGCAAATTTGGCCCATTGATGGGGATAGAGGGCCAATTAAATCCATATGCTGAAAAATTCTTTCAGATTTTCTATCACTTCTTTTGCTAACAGGATATTCTTTTGAGTTGACCTCTTTGCAAATAGCACAATTCAAATATTTGTCACAATGTTTTACATTTAAACCTACAATCAAGTCAGGCATGTTCTGCCATATTTTAAAGCTTGCATGACCCAGCCTTCTGTGCAACAAATGTGCACACTCATTATGCTTTGGTTCATTAGAAAAGATTGTGCATTGCAACCAGTTTCCTTGTGGTTCAAAACATATAAATTGTTCACTTTCAAACCTTGTGCACATACTCTATTATTCTTTCTGACTTTGCATGTACCCTTTGCAAAAATTAATTCATATCCTTCATTGTCTAAGCAAGACACACACAGCAAATTGTGATCTAAATCTGGTACACATAAAACCTTATCAAATGATTTACCAATGCATGGTACATATACTGTTCCTTGCCCTTGTACAAAAGAATGATTACCAATTACCAGGCTTACAAATTCCTGGATAGCTGGTCCCAGACTGGAAAAAAGTTTGGGTTATTTTACAATATGCTCACTGGCCCCACTGTTCAGCAATCAAATATCTTTGTTGTTTTTTTTGCCTTCACCACAGAAATCTGTGTATCTTCATTCTTCCATCACGGTGCTTTCTCTCGCCTGCTTGTATCTTTTAATATTCTTGCTGGACAATTTCTCTAGAGATGCTGAGTTGATCCACATGCAAAGCAGCGTTTTACTGCACAAACTTTATCTCCCACCTTGTTATCTCACTTGAAAACAGTTTCTTTCTGACTGAGGTCATGTAACTCATGGTTAAATCATGCTCTTCATGGACTCAAGGCTTGTTACTAATACATCCCAAGAATTATTAAAGAAACTAAGCACAACATGCATTTTGTATGCTTCTGAAAACACCATTCCTTGCTCTTGTAACTCAAGGAAGGTTTTCCTCATAAACTGGAGGTGATCTAACACACTTTCTCCAGAGTGTAGCCTAGCTCTATAAAGTTTTGTGTTGAGAGTTACTTTGTTGCTAGCTGTTTCTCTAACATAAAATTTTGCGTAAGGCCATCCAGCATTCTCTAGCAGATATAAGCCCATGCACATGTACCAACTGACTATCTTCCAAGCACAAAATTATGCTGGCTAGTACCTTTTCATTTCTTCTTTGCCCCTCCTCATTGAGATCTGCTGAGCTATTGCTTACAACTGTCCACAAATCCTCTCTTCGCAGAAACATCTCCATTTTAGGCTATATGAGAGATCATTTGTCTCATTAAGAGGAGCCACAGGAAATCCTCCTCCCATTCCTGTAAGAGATAGCATCTTGCTGTCTTGTATGTATAACAAGTTTTATTAATTTTCCATTTTTACAAACCTTCAGTTATTTAAGGAAGCAATATTGGATAATACATAATCCAATAACACGCTTATCCATACATATATCAATTTACATCATCAAAAATTTCCTCTGTTTCCCTTAATCATTATAACAAATTCAAATTGGTAGGTTGCTAGTTATAACTCAATCATTTAAAACATTTATAAACAGCTTTTAGATTATATATCTCCAAATCCTGTTTTTAACTTTTGTCTGGTTTCAATTAGAGTATTCGAGTTGGCTTACTGTCCAATAATGTTTAGATTTCGGATAGCCCATGGTTCCCTTAATTCATATAAAATAGTATCATCTCTAAGATACACTTATTGTTTATTCCAATAAATTCTTAATTTATTTCACCATCATATTCTAATTCTCATTTTAATATCATCGCTTACTCGTAAAATAACCTTTATCCTCTGAATCCATCTTCTAATTATAATTCAAAACAATTATTTAAATAACTAATTTATTTCCCTTATAGGTATAAATCTAACTATTAAATCCAATAATATCTTTTAAAGTCTCCTTAGCTCATTAGATAAAGTTTAAAGCTCTTCCATTAAATATCAGACAAAGAAAACCATTTTTTAAAAATCTAACTCTGGCCTTCCTTTTATGCCAAGCCGGCTTCCATAAAAAAGCTTTTTGGGCCTCAAATGGCTCTCCCTTTTTTCCTGGATATATCATTTGAAACTCCTGTGCCCGTCAGCTGGCGACCCCCGAACTTGCGCTTGTCAGTCGGGAGGTCTGGTGACGGCCGCCGGTCTCCTTTACCACCCCGCCCGTCCTCGACTCCTCCTATGCCCATTCATGTCGAGCCTGCCGGGGCTTGACAGGGAGAGAGGGAGGGAAGGAGGAAGGAACTCTTCCTCCTCTCCTAAGTTTCAAAGCACAATCGGCTTCCCAAGGGCGCCAAAATCCTCACGAAAGCGAGGGGGGAGAAGCAAAGGGGCGAGAAAGATCGCGGTGGGCTCGAAGGAGCACCTGTCAGCATTGGTGATGAGAAATTCCCCACAAACCCAGGGAAGGGGTGGAGAAAAGGAGCCCCCTTTGGGAGGAAACCGCCACCTTCTTCTCCTTGGCTTTGCGCTCTTCTGTTCCTCGGCAGCCAGGCTGCCAAGCCTCTGCTGGCTGGAACTTCCTTTCCTTCCCTCCCTCTTGGTCTCTTCCTCCTTCCCTCCCTCTCCCATTGTTCCTTCCTTCCTTCCTTCCTTCCTTCCTTTCCTTTGCCTCCCTCTTTGTCCCTCCTTCCCTCCCTCTCTCCCCTTGTCCCTTTCTTCCTTTCTTCCTTTCCTTCGCCTCCCTCTTTGTCCCTCCTTCCCTCCCTCTTTCCCCTTGTCTCTTCCGTCCTTCCTTCCTTCCCTCTTGTCCAGGATCGGGCGAGCCTCTACAGCTGATCCGCACTTCTGCAGAGCAGCCCAGAAGCACAGATCAGCTGTAGCTGCTCTCCTTGGCTCCTGCTAGAAAACATGCCGCTTGCTAATTTAGCAGAAGCGTGAATCAGCTGTAGCCCAGCGCTGATCCTGGAGCTTCTGCTAACTTAGCAAGTGGCATGTCTTTGGCCGAAGCTGAGCAAGTGAGCTGGGCGGAGCTCTCCTCTGTCTCTGCCTGTGCACAGGCAGGTTTGCTGGCAGCAAAGCCCCCAGCCACACTGGCAACCTATCCCCCTCCCCTTGTCCCTTCCTGGGCACGGAGGGGGGGGGAGGAAGGAAGGGACGAAGAGGGAGGGAAGTAAGGGACAATGAGAGAGGGAAGGAAGGAACAATGGAAGGAAGGAAGGAAGGAAGGGACAATAGGAGATAGGGAGGGAAGGAGGAAGAGACAAAGGGAGGGGAAGGAAAGGAAGGAAAGAAGAAAGGAAGGGACAATGGGAGAGGGAGGGAAGGAGGAAGAGACTAAGAAGGAGGTGAAGGAAAGGAAGAAAAGAAGGAAGGAAGGGACAATGGGAGAGAGGGAGGGAAGGAGGAAGAGACTAAGAAGGAGGTGAAGTCTTTTAGTGGAGGCTATTTTAATAAGAGTCAATAACTGTCCACCTCCACTATAAAGAACTATTTTCACCACCCAGCTGTTTCAGTTCTTATCTTTTGGTTGCTGTCAAGGACAAATTTTAGTCTCAGAGATCTCCCAGTCAGAAGAAATTTATTCCACTTCTTGTAGCAAATTTTGACCACTAGATGTCCCCAGTAACATATAAAATAGGGCTTTTTTCAGTTCAAGAGAGGAAACAAAGAAGATTCCATTCCCCCCCCCCCCCCCGGGGTTAACAAAAAAGTAAAACAGTAAGTTTTTGTCGAGATACAGAGCTTTTAGGGAGCCCAGGTATCCGGATATTACAAGTCCAGGTAAGTAGTCATTTAATCTTCTTGTTTCTTTTTTTTATGTGTGTATTTATTGGTTTTATATTCCCGAAGTGAGCAAGAGCTGCGAAATTCTGCTGGGGGAAAGGGGTATTTCAAAACTTTTTACAGGAAAGTAGTTGGGAAGGAAAAAGGAAAAATAGGGTCTCACCCAACTCCTCCAGTTGCTTCTTCATGCTTAGTTGGTGCTTTGGGCTTTCAGCTGGTTTGACTAAGTGAGGGGCCATGTTAATGGCTGCTCTTTTCCTCTTTGGTCCTGGGGAGTTACTGCAGATCAAATGGAGAGGCTGCCCCCCCGTGATCCAGCAAGAGTCCCCCCCAACAGTGGTTGCCCCCTCCAGGGTGACTTTTGACCCTTATCAGGGTCTTCCGAAGGAGAAAAATCGGACAGCGGGGAGAGAAATCTCTTCGCATGTCCACCAGTGTCGAAAACCGGAACCGGAAGCCAGCATCTTGCTGTCTTTACAGGCCAATTGTCCCCAACCTCCCACAGGTTCACGAAGAAACTTTTACCTCAGAGAAATACTATTGATTCTTCAGGGCACTTCTGGGCCCATAACCTGTCAGGTGTCCAAATGGAGTCAGAGATGCTGACAAGAATTTGTGCTTTTATATAAAGAAATATATTTACAGTAAATAAGAGAGGCAGAGCATAGTCAGGTAAATCAACACAGCAGGAACATTATCAGGTAAATCACAGAGCATACAGGGCACACGGTAAAAAGGCGGGATCAAGGAAACTCCCCCTTTTCACTCAAGGCAACCAATTACAGCTTAGATTGCCTCATGCAGTAGCCAGCTCTCTTTAATCAATCAGCTATAACTGTGTGTTCTGATCCATTACACAACCTCCACTGTTCCAGTTATAAATTTAAATATCTTGAAATATAAAATACATTTTAAAACATAAAGCAAAGCTTACATTAACAAAAATATTTTTTTAAAATCAGCCAATTGGTTTGAATGGGACAGTAAAATACCTGGTTTTTAAAATCAAGTTATCTCTTAGGAAAGGTTGATGAGAAAGAATGATAGGTGGACAATAAAGATGAATGGTGTTTTTTTTTAATCTTATCTAACAATGTAGCAGAGCTTTCTTTCATTCCCCATTTCTTTCAGAAGATTTCTTCCAACTTTCCTTCCTTCTTTCAAACTGTACGCAAGTTACTCTCTTCACCCTCATCTCCTCATTGGCAGTAAGAATACAATAAAACTCTTAAGATCTGTGTAAGGACCCACCCCACTTTGCATCTTAAGAAGACAGAACTCTTGGAATATTTCTTCCAACAGGCATCTTTATTAAGATAAGATGGTTGAGGCGTTCTAGACAGGACCTGAGGGCCACCCCTACCATTCAAGGTTTTAAGTGTTCCCAAGCAGCCCACCCACCCACCCACCATCCTTCCAGCAACAATCCCAGGCGTTACATTTCCACCCCCTTTTCCTCACAGCCGGCGGAAGGGAGACTTCAGAGAGGAGTAAATGAAAGCTGATGGGCCCTATTGTTATGGTCAGTCCTTTTTGTAATATCCACATTCAGTCCCTTTGAAGTTGTAATGAAGGAAGTGAGAGCCATAAAACCCCTTTGCTCATCCCCCTTCCCCTTTGTAGTATGACAGAATCCAGAGAGGGCAGAAATGGGGTTTTCCATAGTCGATAACTAGAGATGAAATATAATTGGATTCTGACATCCTGCCCGCTTAAAAATAAGAGAGATCCACCTAAAAAGAAAACAAAACAGGTATAAAAGTTAGTCTGGCTTGTTAGGATAGTCTATGTGAAACTTCTTTAATAGCTTCGGGGCTCTGACATGACGTTTATAGACCCACTCGTTTTGTGAAGCAGGGAGGTGTTTCCATGCTATTAGGTACTGAGTTGCTCCATGATATCTCCTAGAATCTAGGATTTCCTTTATCTCGAAGTGTTGTTCGCCCTCCACCATGATTGGAGGTGGTGGTGGGGATTTTTGGCCGTAACGATGACTGATGCTCTCTTTTCAGCAAGCTGCAATGTATTTGCCTGAGATTTTTGGGTAATTCTAATTCTACTGTTACTGGGTTTATGATTCTTTTAATTGGAAAAGGCCCTATATATTTTGGTCCAAGTTTTTTACAGGGTTGTAGGGACTTTAGATATTTTGTAGATAAGTACACCATTTCTCCTATAATGAATGGTGTAGGCTCAACCCTTTTTTATTGGCTTGTGCTTTGTATGCATGCCTAGCTTCATCTAGGGCTTTTCTAACTATTGGCCAGGGGTTTTGTAATTGTTCCATCCATTCTTTCAGTGATGGGATCGCCGGTTCATTTGGGGTTAGTTCTGGCAGGGGGTTGAAACTTTGACCGGTAGCTATTTGAAAAGGAGTGTAACCGGTGCTGGAGTGGACTGCATTATTGTAGGCCACTTCTGCGAAAGGGAGTAGGTCCGTCCAATCGGACTGCTGGAAATTAATAAAGCATCTTAAATATGACTCAAGTACTGAGTGACAACGTTCTGTTTGTCCATCTCCTTGTGGATGATGGCTAGATGTCAGTCCCTGAGTGATCCCTAAGATGGATAAAAATTCCTTCCAAAATACAGACGTAAATTGCACTCCCCTATCAGATATGATGCGTTGAAGTGCCCCATGCAGTCTGTAAATATGCTGGACGAAATGTTTCGCTAAGGCTTTTGCGGTGGGAATCTTATGGCAAGGGATAAAGTGCACCTGTTTGGAAAATAAGTCCGTGACCATCCAGACACCAGTATTCCCATTGCTTTCTGGTAATTCCACTATAAAATCCATGGCTATTTCCCTCCAGGGGGCTGAGGGATTTGCCACTGTTTATAACAATCCGGGCGATTTCCCTTGCAACCTCTTTGCAGTTTCACACTTTGGGCAGCTGGCCACGTAACTTTCTATGTCCTTTTTTATGGATGGCCACCAAAATTGCCGTTTAATTAAGTGTAATGTTTTTACAAATCCAAAATGCTCTGCTGATGTTGTGTCATGGCAAAGCTGCATGAATGTGACTCTTTGGGTTGTTGTTATATATAACTTTTCCCCCACCCAAGGTAGCCCGTCTATCATTGTGCACACATGTTTATTTTTCTGGAACCATTCATCTGTTTCCAAACTTTTCTGGAATTCAATTCCGGTTTGGCTGCCCAGCTGTGGTTTTAATTTAGCTTGGGCTCTGGTGGTTATTGGCGCTGCCAGTTGTGATTCTACCATCATCGGTTTAGAGTCGGTGGCTCGCGTGCTGTTATATTGGGGCATGCGAGATAGTGCATCTGCCAGGAAGTTCTTTCCCCCCGGCAAATGCTTCAGCGTAAAGTGGAACTGGTGAAAATGCTGGGACCAGCGGGCTTGCTTGGGGTTGAGCTTCCTGGGTGTTTTCAGGGCTTCCAAATTTTTGTGGTCTGTCCACACCTGGAAAGGGATTTTGTTGCCTTCAAGGAACTGATGCCACGTGAGTAATGACCAACGTATCCCATATGCCTCTTTCTCCCACATGGGCCAACGCTGTTCTGTTTTGGTTAGTTTCTTGGATGTATACGCACAGGGTTGCAATACCCCTTCATTGTTTTTTTGTAATAGTACAGCCCCCACTGCCACATCACTTGCATCCATCTGTATTACGAAGGGCTTATCCATGTCTGGGTGCCTCAGTACTTGTTCGGCAGAAAAAAGTCTCTTTAATCTCTCAAACGCCGCTTGGCACTCCATTGTCCATGTTAGTGGCTGGCTAGGTTTTACTGAGGATGCTCCCTTCGTTTTTAGTAAGTTCGTGAGGGGCAGGGCTATCTGGGCAAATGAGGGGATGAATTGGCGGTAAAAGTTGGCCAGTTAAATGCGGTCTTCCATTCATCCCCTTCCTTAATTCTCACGCGACAGTAAGCTTCCCTTAGGTCTAGTTTAGTAAAAAAAGGTTGACATGTTCCTCTTTTGATTCGGTGAAGATAAGAATGTCATCTAAGTAAACCAGGACCCCCTTAAATAGGTGCTTCCTTAGAACATCATTGATTAATTGCATAAATACTGCAGGGGCCCCTTGTAATCCAAATGGCAAGACTTTGAATTGGTAGCACCCCATTGGGCAGTTAAATGCGGTCTTCCATTCATCCCCTTTCTTAATTCTCACACGATAGTACGCTTCCCTTAGGTCTAGTTTAGAAAAAAAATCACTTTCGAGAGGTGTGACAACATGTCCTTCATGAGGGGCAGAGGGTATAGGTTGCTTTCACTGATTGTATTCAGGGACCTATAATCCACACATAAGCATAAAGAGCCGTCCTTCTTCTCTCTAAAGAGGACCGAGGCAGCCACTTTAGGCTTGGCTGGCTCAATGAACCCCCTTTCTAGGTTTTTCTTTATGAATCTTTCCATTTCCTCCTTCTCCTTTGGGCTCATGGAGTATAATCTGGGCTTCGGGAGTTTTGCCCCAGGCTTGAATTCAATGGCACAGTCCGTAGGTCGGTGGGGGGGGAGCTCATCCGCCTTCTCCTCACTGAAAACTTCAGCAAGATCTCTGTATTCCTCTGGTATTTCTGATAGTCCCTTTTCCTCTCCCATGGATGCTTTTTCTGTTCTTAATTTTGGTAGCTCCCCTTGGGATTTTAAGTCCATAGGGTCCCCTTTTGGGAAATTGATTTCTGCCATCCTCCAATTCACACAGGGGTTCCATTTTTTAACCATTACATCCCTAGGATCATCTGGCATTCCATGCCTGGGGTCACTACAAACGTTATGTCTTCCTCATGTTTGCCCAGGGAGAGATGTATTGGTAAAGTGGCTAGGGTAGCTGACACCCCCCCTGCTATGGACCCATCTAACTGGCCGAATGAGATTGGTTGTTCCAGTCTCCTCAACGGAATGCCCAGATTCCCCACTAGCGTCGGGCTAATGAGCGTCGCCCACGTCGGTCTCAGATAATTGCGAGAGTGGGAGTGCCGAAGCCAGTACCCCCCTTACTTATATCAGTGACAGAAATACTACCCACGCTACGCCGGTGAATGGTCCCCAAGTGGGAGGCTCGACAGCAGACTCCGTAGGTGGCCGGGACGCCAGTAGGCTGGAGTTCTTTCCCCCTGATGGGCAGAGGTGGGGTATTCCACAGCTTCCATCATTCTCATGGCAGGTTCCTTTGGCTTAGCTGGAGGCTTTCTGGAGTTACTGGCCGGTGACCTGTCTGGGTTGTGTTGGGTAGCTCTTGAGCGGCATTCTGCAGCTCGATGCCCTTCTCTCCCACATTTAAAACACCCCACGGGCTTCTTGGCCGTGGCCAATGGTTTCACTGGTTCGCGTGTCAACTCAGGCGGTGAGCGGCTCCATTGTTTTCCTCGGCGGTGTCTCCTCAATATGTCGATCTCTGCTTCCTCTGCCAAGACATACCATTCCTCAAGTTGGTGTGGGTCTCCTCGGGGCAAGCAAGCATCATATAGGTCATAATTGAGTCCGTCTTTGAAATGGCTAAGGAGGATATCTTCTGGCCAGTTCAGTTTGCTGGCAATGGCCCGGAATTCTTGCGTATATTCAGCTACCGGGCGTTTGCCTTGCCTCATTGTTTTTATCCTTTCGCGGGCTTTGCAGTCAGCCAGGGGGTCCTCAAATCGTCTTCTCAGAGAGGACATAAAACGGTTGAAGTCATTGAGCTCTGGGGCATTGGAGTCGTGTAAGTTCACCACTCAATCTGCGGCCGGCCCATCTAAGGCAGATTGCACGAGTCGGATACGGGCTTTGTCGCTGGGGATGTCCTGCCCGTATTCCTCCATGTAGCTGAGGACTTGGGTTAGAAAAAACCCCAAGCGTGTTGGTTCCCCTTTGAATTTCACCTCCAGCGGCGGACGTCTTTGAATGGATCGGTGCCTTCGTTCTCGGTGGTAGTCTCTTCCATTCCAATTGCCATCTGTGGTTCGGATGGGGGTGGGGACTACTGGATCAGCAGATGTCCCCGGGGCTGCAGGTTCCACTTCCCCTCCGGTGTCTCTCCCTTTGCGGCTCCAGGAGCTGGGGCGTGCGTAGAACTCAGGATTCTCCTTTCCTAGGGAGCTGAGAGTTCGCTTCATTAGGTCAATTGCTTTCTCTAGGATCCAGTCTGAGTACGGTGCCCAGCTCCCCTCCTCTTCACTTGCGTGTAGGGATTTCTCCATCTCCTGTTTCCATTCTGGTTGTTTGGGGCCCCGTCTCAGGGTCACCTTTCTTGATTTCTTTCCCCACTCGCCTTTCTTTCCAACGCCCATTGGCCACCGAGGTTTGTGGTTCCGTGTCTCCACCACCTCTTCTCCTGAGGATTCTGATCTCTCAGATCCCGACATCTGGCAGGGTTTCAGCTGGGACAGCGGTTCCCTTTCCGGGGAGTTTTCTCCCTTCCTTGCTCCACCGTCTGACATGGTAATTTTTTGCAAAGTCCCCCGGTAAGGGTCTTCCTTCCAGGTGGACTAA
>NW_015387942.1:230912-236995 GCF_001527695.2 Protobothrops mucrosquamatus | reverse complement strand
TAATGACCCCCTATTGTTATTGTTAGTCCTTTTGGTGATTCCACATCCAGTTCCTTTGAAGTATCCTGAAGGAAGTGAGGGCCATAAAGCCCCTTTGTTCACCCCCTTCCCTTCATCCATGACAGAATCCAGGGAAGGCAGGGATGGAGTTTTTCATAGTTGATAACTTGATATGAAATATGATTGGATTCTGACATCTCTTATGAAATATGGAAAACTTTGAACAGATTGAAAACAGGGGTGTCACATGTAAGAACAACTTGAAGTCATGGTGCTATATGCCATAATCTTGATGGACCATGTACAATGGCCGATTTATTCCTGGACAACGATAAAGTTATTTAGACTGCTACTTTCAAGGTCTCAGTTTCTATACATTGTTACATAAGTGTTGTATATTCCTTCAGCATTGTAATTTTTATATTTGTCATATAGTGATTAAAAGTTTAACCATTTTTAAGGGATGTTTCAGGGACTAATGTAGAAACAAGAGCTAACAAGTTCTATCCCAATCCTATGGAGAATGAAATACAAAACTTTCACACAGTAGAGGCATTTTTTCACTGGTGTATGCATATAGCCTGCATTGTCCCTTATAATATAGATAAGAATACGTTCTAGATCAGAAGTTCCCAACATTTTTGACTCCAGGGACCAGTTTCATGGAAGACAAATTTTCTATGGACTGGGGGGGAGGGAGAGATTTCAGGATGATTCAAGTCCATTACATTTGTTGTAAATTTTCTAAATAAACAAACAAACAAATAAATAATGCACTTTAGTTCTGTTATTGTAGACCAGTGACTTTCTGCTTCTAAGAAAGTGGGAAGGAAAAGAGACAATCCTAAACTCAGCATTCTAGCAAAACAAACCAAAGACCCAGCATGCTGAGGAAGTGCTGAGGAGAGAGAGAGAGAGAGAGAGAGAGAGAGAGAGAGAGAGAGAGAGAGAGAGAGAGAGAGAGAGAGAGAGAAAACCAACTCGGCCCTGTGCAAGTGCCCAGCAGTCTTGGAAAAGGTGGAAATGAGAGAGGATTCCCTTGGAGACACAGTGCTTAAGGGGAATTGTAGCTTCTCCCCTCCTTCTCCCCCATTGCAAGCCAGGTAGGAGCGTGTTTGTCTTGCAAACTTGGAGAGCTGTACAAAGAAAGGAGGTACACACACACATACACCAAATTAAACCTCGAAAAGCAGGCAAGATGTTGCCAAAACATGAGGCACCTGAAGCATCAAAATAAAAGCAAAATAAAAGCAAAAAACTCCAGTTGAAGTGCAATGGAGCCCAGTGGTCTTAGAAAAGGTGCAGACAAGAGAGATAATCCCTTGGAGCTGCAGTGCTAAAGGTGAACGGTAGCTTCTCCCTGCCCCTATTTGCACCCTGAGAAAGACATCCTCACACACCTCCAACCAGGTTTTGGGGAAGCCCCCAGTTGCAAGCTGGTCTTGCGTGCATTTGTCTTGCAAACTTGGAGAATTGCACGAAGGCAGTGCGAGCCCAGCTGGAGTGCCAGGAGGGGGAGAGGAGGAAAGTGAGGAAGAGGAGGAGGAGGAAGAAGAAGTAGCAGGAGGAAGAGAGAGCAGGACCAGGAAGAGGAGGCAGAAGAGAAAGCAGAAGAAGCAGGAGGAGGGAGAGAAGGCAGAGCTCAGATGTTGCAAACCAGTTGCAAGTGCAGCCATCAGAGGACCTTGCATTGAGTAGACGGCTTCTGCCATGCCACTATCCCGTCCCTGCCCAGACCCTTGCAGGCTTGCCACATTTCTGGAGGTGGAAGATGCACTTTCAGTGCACCTCCAGCTGCGCGGCCCAGTTCCTAAGAGGCCGCAGCTCAGTACCGGTCCACGGACCAGGGGTTGGGGACTCCTGTTCTAGATAGTAAATAGATGCAAGAAACTGGTGCTCCATGACAATAATTCGGGCAGTATTACATATAAACATTTGTATTAAACTTAATCTGGAACCACTAAAGGCCCCAAAAACAAATACCCAGATTCCAAATATATAACACATGTGAAAAAACCATGATTCTACTAAGACAATGATGTCAGGTGCAAATTCAATAACAGAACTTTATGTGGTTTCAGGTGTCAGTCCAAGGGTTCTCTCAAATAGAACAGTTCGGAGAGAAAGTTCTCCATAACACACAATGTCCTGAAAAGAATAAGTAAATAGAAAGTTCAAAATAAAAATTTTATCCAAACATGTTCTATGAAAAAGCAACAGTAGACCTAAGATGTCTGTCACAGCTTGAACAGTCCAAACAGAATCAAATGGATCAGCAGCCTTCACTCTTGAATGATGAAGCCAAGTTCTGGACCAAAATATTGGTGCAAAGGGACAGTAGCACTTAAAAAAATCTTGTCTATGCTTTCACATAGCTCCAGACTGGTCCAATACAACAGGTGCAGCTACCTGAAAATATTTAGCAAGAAAAAATCATGGCAGACAACTGTTTCACACAAGAATATTGAACATGATGTTCAATTTAGTGTGGATCAATAACTAAGTAAAAGTAAAGAGAAAACTCAAAAGCAGCAAACAAATGCACTATGAAATGTGAGACATGTTTGTCTCCAACTGACAAATCCTTTATGGCTGGATACAGTCTCATTAAAAAAAAATTGAGACCTAGCTGTGTCCATTCCATAAAACATTTTAATGTGAATACCTCACATCCACAAAATAATAATAAAAACTTTTTACAAAAATTAATCACTATAACAATTCCTGAAAAGGCAGCAACTTGTGCTGCTGAAAACAGAAAAGAAAAAGAAAACTACCATAGGATGGAGCACCTTCACTCCTAAATACTAACTTCAAATTCAGTGTGTCCCGGACAGAGACAGTGGTAGCCTTAGTGTCATTCCTTACTTGCTGTTCACACTGCCAGTTTATTGTGGTGGTTCTGGCAGTCACACTCTACCTATAGAGACAGGAGTCTTAAAAAGGGAGAAAGAGGCAGCGTAGGCATTTCCCTTTACAGCAGATTACTTCCTTCCATACAGGCTTTTGGTGCACAATGGACACTGGGCAGCCCAGAAAAGGGGGTTTCATTATACTACACTTTGTGCCAAAACCTCAGAACTGGCTTTTCTTCTTCTGGGCCTGTATGGATCTATCAGTAAAGTTTTACTCTTGGTAATAAAAATGTCCCAGGAGTTTCTTTTACTGTGCATTCAAACAGGATGGTTGAGGGGGGCGGGGCCAGCTGTCAAGAGGGAAGGCTGTGTGGAATGGGTCTCCGTCTATGAGAGTCGAATACATAGTCTTTTCCATCCGATCGGCGGATTCTTTGGAGTCCTAGATTCCTTGGAGGGGAATTGGAAGAAAGAGGTGCCCTGCAGTGCAGCTCACAGCGGCAGTTGAGAGTGTGGATGGCAGGAAAGCCTTGGAGAAGTCGAGCAGGGGAAGAAAGGTGGCCATAATGGTGGCCGGGAAGAGAGAACAATAGGCACCTGGA
Organism: Protobothrops mucrosquamatus; assembly: GCF_001527695.2. Taxonomy (NCBI): domain Eukaryota; kingdom Metazoa; phylum Chordata; class Lepidosauria; order Squamata; family Viperidae; genus Protobothrops; species Protobothrops mucrosquamatus. Next base: position 233,538 of record NW_015387942.1, on the reverse strand, counting down.
CATTAGTGGTGGACTAGCTGGACAACGGAGAGACAGACCTGGGCAAAATGATCCTGGCAACCCTCTGTGAGTAACACGAGGTGAAGATCTTCCCAGGGGATTGCAAAGAGGGAATAGTCAGAAGGAGGCCTGAGGAAGGAGGAAATTTCCTCCATAGTAAAGCAGCGAATAGCAAGTGGAGGCAAAGAAGAGACCATTTCAGTGCATTAAATTTTCACTGGTATCATGAGGGAAAAGAGGAAGAGGAAATCTACTACTATTGCTGATAATTTAGTTCGGGAGTGAAAGTGCTGACTAATCGGAGAACGCAGACATGTTGAAGTAAGATTGACTGTTAACTTGGATAATAAAGCGTAAGAGACACGTAGTGGCCAAGGGAAAAACTGGTGACAATTTAAGGAGGAAGAGGAAATTTAAAGAGAAACAAGACCTATTTCGGATGGCTTGCTAACAACTGACTTATAAATCGAGGAAACTCAAAGAGTAAAGAACCATGAGGATTTGAAACGAGAGATAGGAGAAGTAAGGAACAACACAGGAGAAATGAAAGAAAAGATGAGATTGATGGATGATAAATTTGAATGCTTTCAGCAACAATTTTTTAAAAATGAACAAAAACTACAGGAGATGGAAGATAGAATGGGAAGGGAAGAAAGGAAAGTGGAAGAGATGGAAGAAAGACTAATTCAAACTACTAGAGATCTCGAACAGACAATAATCCAATTGGAAATAGACAAGGCTTCCCATTTTTTACAATTTCAGAATGTGTGGGAAGGAAAGAATGAAGATCTTCCGGAGATGATGGTGGAGCTACTGGCAGGAGCTCTAGGAACTGGGAAGGAAGAAATGATTAAGGAAATGATGAAATCTATAGAATTCACATGAATTACGCACGTAGACATAATTTACCTAGAGAAGTGCATATTAGATTTGCTAAAAAATTGACTCGTGATGAGATTCTTCATAGGACTAGAGAAGATCCACTAGAGCTACGAGGAAGACAGCTTGTGGTGCTCAAACAAGTCCCGAAAAGGGTAAGAGACCTAAGGTGACCCTATCAAATGTTTACAGCAAAACTAACAAGGGAAAATGTAAATTTTCGGTGGTTGACTCCGGAAGGGATTATGGTATTTTGGGGAGAAAGAAGGTTGAGATTGGACACCGTGGACAAAGTAGAAGAGTTTTTCAGAAAAAATCTTGATAGTGAGGTTGAATCGGAGGAAAGAGAAAGAAGGGAAGAAGGAGAACCAGGAGAACAGTCACCAAATAGGGGGGAATCCTGAATCAAGGAAAAAGAAAACGGGGAAAGAGCGAATGTGGACACTGGAAAAGACAATGATGGTGGACGCAAGGATTACAAAGAAATTAGACAAACGCGGGCAACAAACCCTAAGTATAAGTAGAGGTTTTCAAGAGGCATTAGCAATTCTATCATTAAATGTTAATGGGTTAAATTCTCCAGGGAAAATGAATTTTTTTTAGTAAATTGTATAAGACAAATGTGGATATAGTAGTGTTGCAAGAGACGCAAATAAGACAGCAGCATCAATATTTGTTAAAATGGGGCTTCCGGTGGTGACAGGCTGCATCGCATGGCGGCTTTTGTTAGCCCCCCTTCTGGGAGCGCGTCAAAGCCTGAAGAGACAGCGTTCGTCAGCTGTCTCTCGGCTCGGAACCTCGTACCTCGGGTGAAGAGGGAGGGGTGAGTAAGTCCAGATAGGGCTAGAGCTTCCTCTCACCTCGGTTTTGTTTTTGTTTTTTTCCAAAGAAATTTTATTATTTTTCATCATAAAAAACAATCATAAGCATAAATAAGCACAAAAACAAGTAAAGTCCCCCACCCACCCCCCAGACTTCCCAAACCTAATCCCAAGATAATATTCATATATAAGTAAACAAATACTAATATCTCTAACTCCACAATATATCTTAATTATATAAAAAGATAGAAAGAGTAAACAAAATAATAAAAAAAAAATCTAAAAACCTAAGTTGTATTCTACCACTCTATGCTTCTTTTGAATATAAACAATCCATCTTCTCCATATTGATAAAAATTGTTCATTCGAATAATTTTTCAAATAAGCCGAAATCTTTGCCATTTCAGCAAGATTCGAAACCTTCAATCTCCAGTCTTCCATTGTAGGCAGAGTTGGGCTCTTCCAGTTTTGGGCTATCAGCAAACGAGCAGCAGTTAAACAATAAAGCATCAAGTTTATTTCTTTTGCATCTAAATCTTGCACAATACCTAAAAGAAACAGCTGTGGGAGAAAAATAATCCTTTTTTTAAAAATTTGCTGTAAGTTCCACCACAATTGTATCCAAAAGGCCTTAATAACCTTACACGTCCACCACATATGAAAAAAAGTTGCATCTGGATGACCACATCTCCAACACTTGGATTCATAATTCACATAAATACGAGATATAGTTGAAGGATCCAAGTGCCATCTATAAAGCATTTTATAAAAATTCTCACGTAAATTTTGAGCTTGTGTAAACTTCACATTTCTCACCCAGATCAACTCCCAAGTGTCCATAGGTATTGTTTCTCCTATATTTTGAGCCCATTTAATCATACAATCTTTAACTGATTCAGCTTCTGAGTCCAGTTCTAATAAAACAT
>NW_015387942.1:228478-229753 GCF_001527695.2 Protobothrops mucrosquamatus | reverse complement strand
TATTCTTCATATATCTTCCGGATATAAAACCAGTTTGGTCATCATGTATATAATATTGCAATATCTGCATCAGTCTATTGGCCAAAATTTTTGCAAAGATTTTATAGTCCACATTCAGCAGAGAAATAGGTCTGTAATCCTTAAGTTCCAAAATCTCCTTCTCATCCTTCGGTATCAAAGATATAAAAGCTCTTGTCCAGGACTGTGGTATTTGTTCTCCCAACATAATTCTATTAAATAATATTTTTAGGGGTTGAATCATTTCAGCTGACAATGATTTATAATAAATTGCTGTCAAGCCATCTGTACCAGGGGCTTTACCAGCTTTCAATTGTTTAATTGCATTTAAAATTTCATCTGCAGTAATTTCTTCATTCATAAATTTCTGTTGTTCTAATGTAAGTTTATAAGTAGGTGAAGATTGTAAATATTTATCAATATCCTCAGTTTTTATGCTCCCTGAAGAATATAAGTGTGAGTAGAATTCTGTAAATGCTTTTTTAATCAGTTCTTGTTGATATAGCTCACGACCCTTAACCAAAACTTTTGATATAACTCTAGCTTTTTGTCTCTTGCGTAGTTGGTAAGCCAACCATCTCCCTGGTTTATTTGCATTAGCAAATGTATTATGTTTAATATATTTCAAGTTGGTGGCCACCTGATCAGCAATTAACATGTTAAATTGATCCTTAAGCATTTTAATAGAAGCCTTCAAGTTAATATCTGTTGGTCGCTGAGATAATAGTTTTTCTTTAGTCCCAATTTCTTTTTCCAAATTTAATCTACTCTGTATTTGCTTATGTTTATGTGCATTGTTCATAGAAATTAATAGGCCCCTCAAATAGGCTTTACTGGCATCCCAAACAGTATGTATAGGAGTATCTTTATTCAAGTTAAATTGAAAAAACTCTTCCATATGTTCCTTCAGAACTTTGACCTTATCCTCATAATTAAACAGATTTTCATTTATTCTCCAGGATTTCCTTTTTTTTTGTTGACCAATCTCTAACCATACCATACTATGGTCAGTCAAAGTTCTGGAAAAATTTTTTGTTTTATTGCAAGCAGTAAGTAAATCAGTTGATGTCAAAACAAAATCAATCCTTGAGAAAGACTCATGTCTATGAGAGAAAAAAGTAAAGTCACGTTCATTCATATGTTGTGATCTCCAAACATCCACCAGCTCCAAATCTTCCATCATTGCAAAAAAAGATTTAGGGAGTCTGGAAAGGGCCACATCCTTAGAAGTTGTCTTTTTATCTTTTAAAGTATCAA
>NW_015387942.1:214664-227190 GCF_001527695.2 Protobothrops mucrosquamatus | reverse complement strand
AATCCATAGCCACAATTTTCTGGTGTAATTGTCTATAAAATTGTTTTTGAGATGACAGTTGATTGGGGGCATAAACCCCCACTATTAAACACTTTCTTCCATTTAAGTTTATTTCCACAAATAAAAATCTTCCTTCTTTGTCAGCTTCTTTTAAAATAGGTGAAAGGTATTTCTTTATATATAATGCAACCCCAGCTTTTTTTTAAGAGCATGTGCAGCAAACAAATCTCCAAGCTTAGAATTTAACAATAATTTTTGATCTTTAGCCACAATATGAGAATCTTGTAGACATATGATATCATTATTAAAATGTCTTAAATAATGAAAAATCTTGTGTCTTTTGTGGGGTGTGTTAAGCCCCCCCACGTTCCAAGATGAAATTTTAAACATTAGCTGATTTCAATCCTATAGCGATACTTGAAGCGTAAGACTTAACAAAAACCTTGGGTCGAGCACCACCTACTGGCTCAAAAGTAGCAGGTGGCGGGCTGTCAGATGTTGACGGGCGAGCTGTCATTTGTTGTTCTTTTTCCTTGCACCTGTGGGCTGCGCGAGTCATTCTTTGTTCTATTCCATCATCTTTTAAACGCCCATTTGCATCCTTAACACCGGAAGTAGAAGGGAGGTCCACAATCAAGTGCTCGGATTGATCAGTCTTTTGAGGTGTGGGTGGACGCTCCACTCGCAACACAGACGCCATAAAATCATTCGCTTTTTTAACCAAATTAATTCTGTAACGCTTACCAGCCACAGTTACGATTATACCCACCGGTATATCCCATCTAAAAATCATTTGTCTATTCTTAAGTTCCTGCACCAAAAAAGCATAGTCTCGACGCGCTTTAAGTATTTTCGCTGGAATTTCTTTTAGAAGAATGATGTCTTGGTTTAAGATCTTAAATCTTTGTTGGTAAAAAAGCTGCATTATTTCATTTCGTCTCATTTTTCTTGTAAAATACACCACCACATCTCTTGGCAGATTTCTTTGACGAGCCACCCAAGAATTCACCCTGAAGACGCGTTCTATTTCATCGTAAATTAATTCCTGCCCACAAGCCAGGGCATCTGCGAATGCCTCTGAGATTACTTCTCTTAATTTTTCTTTTGAATCCTCAGCCAGCCCGCGAATTCGAATCGCGTACTCCATGTCCCGGAATTGAGCGACCAAGATGTCACCTTTAACATTTTCCAAGCCCTCCTCTACGAGTTCCAATCTTTGCTCGCTCACTTCAGCCCTCTGTTCATTTTCCTCCACCCTTTCTGCCACCCCATCCACATATTCAGCCAAACCTTGAAAAGCAGTTGTCATATTCAGACGGAAGCCCTCATGTTTCTGTAATAATTCTTGTTGTTGCTTTATTAATTGATCAATCTTATTCTCAATTTTAGCATCCATTTTTTGTAACATCTCTGTCATTTGCTTAATACTTTCAGTCACTAAATCCTGTAATTCTTTACCAGGGGGCAGTGGAGGTGAGGAAGATGGCGGTAGGGGTGGCGGGTGGGAAGCCGGCTTAGAAATTTGTTGGAGCGGCTGGGGAGTCGGAGATGTAATTGATTTTGAAGTTGTGGACACCACTTTTCTCGAAGCCATATTAGCAGTTTAAAATTTCAGTCTATGTAAAAGTCTTTTTAACAGTTAATCCAGAACAAGTAATGAAAGTCTTAAAAGTAGCGAAAGTTCCAGACCGGAAATCCAAATCACTTTCGTTTTTTCTTGCTAAAAGGTTTCATTCCAACGCCATTTTAAGTTCACTTTCACTCAATCCACCCCAAGTATGGGGAAGATCAAAATATTCCAAGTTAGAGTAATATCCAAAATAAAAAACAGACTTCCAGGGTCGGTTTGTCTGCATATAATAACTCACAGTTCAATTTAAGTTGCAGCGGTGGCGGCGGCTTCTAGCTTCGCCAAAGCGAAGGCGTCCTAGATCGCGGAGAATCCTCGGGGCTCCGGAGGAGTTCTAACCTACATCGTCCACAAAGGACGACTCGGGAACTCAACTCCTACCCCGGGCAGCTCACCGATCCCCTTATGCCCGGGGGAAGGGTATCGAGCCGTTTGACAGCTGATGCTTGCTGTCAAAACGGCTTTTACGCGAAAAAGGCGGGAGGCAGCTGTCGGCTGCGTCCGACGAAGTCGCCTGCACACCGGAAGTCCACCCCGGTTTTGTTTTAATCGGGGGTGAGAGATGCTAGCTCGCCCGGAGTCTGGACGTTCTCCGCGCCCCAAGATGCCTTCGCTCCTACCCATTTGGAGCGAAGCCAGATGCAGCTCCCACCTCTGCTACTGAAAGGTATTTGGACTTAAACTATAAGCAGACGGAGCTAAACAGGAGGTTTGGAGATACAGTGGAATGTTCGTGACTTTGACTCTGAAAATATACCAGCATCTTCTTTTTTTTTTTGTGAAGATTTAAAGTGAGAGAAAATGGCTGCAGAATTGCCATTTCTCTGGAATACTTTCGTTTTTTACTTTCACTCTCTTTTGGTTACTAACTGGATAGAGATACATTGTTGCTTCTCCGGCTCTGGAAAGTTTTAGCTGCAATGAATTTGTGATGCCTATTGGTTGGTGATATTAATACTGTTACTTTTTTGGATTATTGAAGTGATATTTAAAGAAGTTTGGAGAATGGTTTTAAAATGGCTGCGGAACTGAGAAAAAAGTGAGAAAGAATTTTTTTTGGGGGGGGATGCTGAGTGGAATCTACTGAAAATGCCTTTATCTTTAATTATAAATGACTTACAGGATGTTTTGATGCAAGCAGTTAAGCAACATGGTGTGGAAGTTAAAGATCTCTGGGTTAAGAGATTGGAAGAATCATATGAAACTGTGGCATCTGCTCTCCAGAGGTTTATAGTTCCAGATTGCATAGAGCAACGGGCGGATAAACTATGTGAAGAGGTTGAAGAAGATGTTATGGAAATACCCCAAAATGATATGCTATATTGTGGAGATTTGGAAAATGATAAGTTTGAAAAGCTGGGAAAGGAAGTTGTAACAGATTTGGTTCTGGTTCTGGTGTACCTCCCTGTTGAAATTTTGAGGAAAAAAAAGTTTATATAGAATTAATTCATGGTTCGTGCATCAGAGAAAACCAGCTGAAGATGTTGCTGTTCGTGACTTTGGAAGAAGCTTACAGGTTTACTACTTGCAAAAATTTTGGACACGTTATAAAATGTAAAAGGAAGACTTATTGATGAAGGTTGATTTTGTATCAGTGATGTGAAAAAGAATGAAAGAATGAAAAACTGGGGGGAGATGCAAAATGGAGAGCTGGGATAGACTAATAAGGAAGGTTTTTGAAGCTTATATCTTTAAAATTTTGCTAATTATGATCCCAAACTTAAACAATATTTTGTAATCTACTAATTACTATATATTAATATAATAAAATTTCCTAAATTTAAAACATAAATTACCTTGATACTAATATTCTCTTTACCATTTCAAATTAAAAATCTATAAACCTAAACCCCTTCTACCTATTAATATAAAACCAATTTTATCTCATATTAAAAACAAAATTTTTTATTATTTGAGTTAAAGTTTCTTTTATAATTGATTGCTTTATGAGGTGTTTAATCCTGTAATTAGTTCTGGGAAGTCGGGGAGGGAAGGGGATTAAGGGGAAATTATAAATTGATGTATTTAATTATTATAGGTTTATAATGGAATTTTATTGATAAGAGGATGTGCTCGGCTAGTACCCCAATCTGCACTCGATGAGGTGGTTAAGAAGGCAGAGGGGATGTAGGGAGGTGGTAAGAAGGAAGGAGGAGAGGTTGTGGGTTTAGGGGGAGGAAGGAGAGGAAAGTAGATGAGGATGGAGGCAGGGCGGGGACTGCCGAGCGTATCCGAAAATGTTTTGAGTAAGATTATTTTTATGTAGATGCATCATTTGTATTTGTTGTTCAATTAAAAATAATAAAAATTTTATGGAAAAAAAAATATTTGTTAAAATGTTCCAAGTTACGAAAGATGTTTATATCTTCATCGCAACAGAAGAAAGGGGGAATTGTAATGTATGTAAAAGAGGGTATCTTGGCCAAACAGGTGTATAAAGATGAGGAGGGCAGAATATTGATAATAGAACTAACTGTGGATGGGAAAAAACTGTTAGTTGGAATATACGTGCCTAACGAGGGTCAAAAACTATTTTATAAGAAATTGTATAACATGATTAGAGACTTAAAATGTGATAATCTGTGTATAGTTAGGGGTTTTTAATGCGATTGTAGACAGAGAACTAGATTATAGAAATAACAGATGAAAGAAGGATATTACCTAATTCATTTTTTGAGATGGTGGAAGAATTAAATATAAAGGATTGTTGGAGGGAACAAAATGGAGATAAGAAACAATATACTTATTATCCAGGTAGACATCAATCTTGGTCTTGAACTGATATGGTTTGGGCATCGACAGAGGTGAATTTGGGAACTGAGGAAGTTAATATTGACATAAATTCGTGGGCAGACCATAATCCCATTAAAATTAAATGGAAAGGGCAAAAAAAAGATAAGGAGATGGACCCTAAAAAGAGCAATTTTGAACCAAAATGAATTTAAATTAAAGATGGATGATCAAATGAGCTTGTTTTTTCAAAGTAATAAGAAAGAAGACACGAATAACCAGAATCTGTGGGACATGGCAAAAGCCTTTATGAGGGGTATTGCAATATCATATATGGCCAAAGACAACAAACAAAAAAGACAACGGCAAAAAAACTTAGAGGAAGATCTTAGTAAACTGGAAAGGGAGTTGCAGGAAGAACCCATAAAACGGGAATTGAAACATCAAATAAATATAATTAAACATAAACTAAATATCATTGAAAAGGAAAATATGGCACAACAAATTAAAAGCATTAAACAATTTTTTTTTTGAAAATGCAAATAAGCCGGGAAGATGGCTGGCTTATAGACTAAGGAAATGGAAAGAAAAGAATCAGATTAGCAAATTATATAATGAAGAAGGAGAGTTAATTTACCAAAATGAGGAAAAGAGGAAGGTAGCGTATGAATTCTTTAAAAACCTTTATGAGGATAAGGAGAAGGTAGAAGAAGGCAAGATGATGCAATACCTTCAAAAAACAGACTTGCCCAGAATCTCGGAGGAAGGTAAAAATTTATTAAATAATGAGATAACAGTAAGGGAGATATCTGAGGCAATTAAAAAACAAAAAAGTAGCAAAACACCAGGTCCAGATTCTCTACCTTCAGAAATCTATAAAAATCATCAGGAAATATTAAGCCCACTGCTATTAGAGGTGTACAATGATGTACTGAATAAAGCCAAAATATCTGAATCATGGAAAGAAGCAACAATCACATTGATTCCCAAAGAAAATTCTGATTTGACTTATATTAAAAACTATAGGCCGATATCCCTACTAAATTTGGATTACAAAATATTCATGACAATTATGGCAGATAGACTAAAGAAAATTTTAGAGAATTTTATTCATACTGACCAAAATGGCTTCCTTCCCGGACGGCATATAAGGAATAACATTAGGATTATTTTGGATACGATAGAATATTATGAAGCTCATAACGAAAAACAGATGGTGTTAATATTCATTGATGCGCAAAAAGCATTTGACAATGTCAAATGGGACTTCATACTAGAAGAATGAAAATATATGGATTTTGGGGAAAAATTTATAAAGATGTTCCAAACAATTTATTCCAGACAAGAAGCCAGAGTGGTGATAAACGGGGAAACGACAAAGAACTTTTTAATTCAAAAAGGCACTAGACAAGGCTGTCCGCTATCTCCACTGCTTTTTATCTTATCATTAGAGGTTTTACTTAGAACAATTCGAGAAGACAAACAAATTAAAGGTTTAAAAGTAAGAAAAGAAAGTTTTAAGGTACAGGCATTTGCGGACAACCTTGTATTTATTATTGAAGAGCCTGTACAATCTGGTCTTAGGCTGATGGAAGTGCTGGAGGACTATGGAGAAGTAGCAGGCCTGAAAATAAATAAGGATAAAACAAAAATGATAGTTAAAAATATGACTGAAGAGCAAAAAAAAGAATTGGAGGGAAGGATAAATATGCAGACTACGAAAAAGAATAAGATATTTGGGGATCCAACTGACAGCGAGATGCATCACTCTGAAAGAAGACAATTATGATAAATTAATGGTGCAAATTAGGTCTGATTTGGGAAATTGGAGGAAACTACAGTTATCTTTAATGGGTAGGATAGCCACCATTAAAATGAATGTTCTTCCAAAAATGTTGTTTCTATTTCAATGCATACCAGTTCGGCTTAAAAAGGACTTTTTTATAAATTTGGATAAACTCATTTCAAAATTCATATGGCAAGGGAAACGACCGAGAATCAGATTAAAACTATTACAAGATGCTAGAGCAGTGGTAGGCAACCTTGGCTCTTTTATGACTCGTGGACTTCAACTCCCAGAATTCCTGAGCCAGCATGCTGGCTCAGGAATTCCTGAGCCAGCATGCTGGCTCAGGAATTCTGGGAGTTGAAGTCCACGAGTCATAAAAGAGCCAAGGTTGCCTACCCCTGCACTAGAGAAAGAGGAGGATTTGGCCTACCAGACTGGACAAAGTACTATCAGGCAGCGGCGTTGGTCTGGCTAAGCGAGTGGATGCACCTCAAAAATACAAGATTATTAGCACTAAAAGGTCATGACCTACAGACAGGGTGGCATGCTACTTTGTGGGAAGAAAGACATTTAGTCCAGCAATACTTCCGGAAGCATTATATTAGGAGAGCATTATTGGATATCTGGAAAAAAAATAAAAATAAATAATTATATGAAAATCCCCAACTGGGTGTCTACATTAGAAATGTACACACATCCAAATTTGATAAAACGTGGGGATGCTGTCACCTATAAAGATATTTTGAATGAGAAAGGAGAATTAAAAGTGAGAAATACCTTAAAGGAAGAAGGAATTGATCTGGAATGGTGGGTGTATTTTCAAATCCAATCCAAATTTAATAAAGACAAAAAGGAACGGGGCATAAAGCAAGACACTTCAGAATTAAATAAAATTTTATTTGGTAGGTAAAGCAAGACTATAAGTAAATTATATCGATATTTATTAGAGCAAGATATGATTGAGGAACAGGTGAAAGAAACGATGATAATTTGGTGCAAATATTTTGGGCACAATATTGATTTGGATATTTGGCAAAAAATATTTGGGAATATTTGGGAAAAAAATCTAAAAATTACTCTAGCAACCTCCTATAAGGAAAACCTCTATAAGATGTTTTATAGGTGGCACCTCCCTCCCACAAGATTAGCACGAATGAACAAGGGGAAATCCTCGATATGCTGGAAGTGTGGAGAGACCATTGGGAATTACTACCACATGTGGTGGCAATGCCCAAAGGCACAAAAATTTTGGAACTTATTAAAGAAATGGCTGGAAGAAATTTTGCTAATAGATATAGAAGCCAAACAGGATTTTTTTTTATTGGGAATTATAGAAAGAAAATATAAGAAAGATACAAATTATTTATTACTGCATATAGTAACAGCGGCACGGATAGCCTTCACTCAAAAATGGAAAGAGAAAGATACTCCAACCGAAGAGGAAATATTACTGAAAATGTTCAATTGCGCTGAAATGGATAGACTTACATGGGAAATCAAGGATAAAAGTGAAACTAAGTACTACAAAATCTGGGAATAATTTTATGATTGGATAGACAATAAGAGGGTAGCCAAGATGAATGTATAGTGTTAGAATAAAATATAGATTATAGACAAATGTATATTTAAAAGATAAATAGATATACAGAAATAAGGGAAAAGGTGTTAATATTATATTATGTTATAAATAGTGAGCAAAGCTCAAGAACTATATGTCTATATGAGTACTAATACTGCTGTAAAATGTTGGAAGATGTATGGAACCAGTGACGTCATATCTATCTCCAATGTGTTTTTAATTTTGTATTATTAATAAAAATTTATTAAAAAAACAAACAAACAAATGGGATGGTTGACATTAAGCCAGTGCTCTCAGTAGAAACCAACCTGGATCCTACCAGGAGGCCAACAGCAACCTGAAGATGTCAGCAGCCATGGAAAGCCAGAGGAGGGGAAGAAGCCAGCAGATATCCTGGCCCAAGAGGCTCCAGCCACACTGCAGGCTCTAGCCAGAATGCAGCCAGCCAGCGTGCACCCCAAACAGAAGGCTGAGAAGCCAGAGCAAGTACCGGCCAATACAAGGGAAATAGATGTGCCCCATACCAGGGATGAAAGACCCAATAGGTGATAAATGTGGGCAAACAGTAGAAGCAGAGGACCCTGTGGTACCTGTGGGAATCAAAATAGTCCAAGAGAGCAAGTGGAAGACAAGATAGCCAGTTGAGTGGAACAAGCCTGTTGAATGGAAGTTCCTAGCCCATTGTCCATCGATGGAGAAATTGAGGAGAAGTTTGGTGGCTTGGAGATTTGGGTGACCACCTTACCGGGGATCATGGTGGTGGCAACTATGATGAGTGGGGTGAAGTCACTTGCAGTGTCAGCCACCCCAACCCAGGTGAGCATGACTGGGGCACTGGGCCAAGGACCGGCCACTGAGGGGACCACCGCCCCTTCATCAGCATGGCAGTAGGCATTCCCAGTGGCTCCAGCAGCAGCACAAGTCTCGGTGCCAGTGCCAGCAGCCATAGCCTCTGCCTGGATACATCCTTGTGTGAGAGGAGTGACCACTACCTGCCCTGGTGGTGTGCTTCAATGGGCATCCAGACAACCTAGGTCACTTCCTGGCCCAAATGTGGCACCACATGGAGTGCTATGGTGGAATGTACCCAACAATGCCGCCGAGGTCCACACCGTCACTGCCAACCTGGAAGAAAGAGCTTTGGGATGGCTGGTATCCCTCCATGATATGGGAGCTCTGGAACTGGCCAACCTGGATGTGTTTATACAGATCCTGTGGGAATGGTTCAAAGATCCCATGGTGGCTCAGTGTGCAGAGACCTGCATCTGCAACCTGAAACAAGGCAAGCGGCCAGTGATAGAGTATATTCAAGACTTCCTTAGCCTGACTAGCTAATTAAGAAATTGGCCTGAACTCATGCTGGTCTATCAATTCTGAGGGGGGCTAAGCAAGGAGCTGTACCACAACTACATGCCCCGAGGGGTGCCGCATAACCTGCAAGCATGTGTTCTGACCCAGTATTCTCAAATAATGAGAAACCACTTATGAGTAAAACAAGCCCCTTTTATTAAAACAGGGCAGGAACAATTTTTGTTCACATTGGGTAGACAAAACCAAAAAGAAGTAGTCACAAAGGAAAGTCTTTTCTCCTTCTGACAAAGGGCAAGAAAGTCTCTGTTCACTTGAGACCTCCAGGTATAAAATCTTTCAAGTATTAAGCCAAGCAGAAACAGTCCCTATTCATACCAGCTGAGGCAAATTCATTACCTATTAGTTCCCAGCAGGAAGACTCAGTTGGCACCTCAAATACAGAGCAAGTAGTCATGACAAACCTAGTTCTGGTAAAGGAATCCAACTTGATTGATGTAACCTGGAACATGAATGGTTGTCTGCGATAACAGGTCACTCTCAAACCCCTATTTATTTCCCAGCCAGGGAGGGGCTGACTAGCATCTACATCTTCTTTTCCTTGAGAGCTGGTTTATTGCCTTCCATTGCTTTCCTCTCGTCTCTATGCATACGTGCATCTGAGATGGGCCCCATCTGTCCCTTTCCCTCACTCATCTCAGGCCTCGAAGATAGGTGCCTCTCCACCTGGGTGTGGACAGACATCCTCGGCTCTGCATCTGATGCTTCTCCATCAGAGCCTTCCAAAAGCTCCAAAGTTGATCCAGGCTCCCCCTCCCCCTCGTTGTCTGATTCTGCTGCTCGCTCTGCTGAAAGCTGATGGACCGCAACAGCATGATTGTCAGAACCCCTTAAATACACATTTATTCATTTTCCTTTAACCCGTTCCTGCTTTTGCTTATATATTCATTTTTTGGGCCTGCCATTCTGCTGGGGGTGGGTGATGGTGCTTGCATGGGGGGGATGTGCTTCACCTTGTTCTGCTCTGTAAGGGATGACATCCCTCTGGGTGAGAGAAATGTGACATGAAAACATCTGCCTTATCTCCAGACATCGGATATTACAGGGTGCCCCAGCAGTGTTTGTGCAACTAATCAATGAGGACCTTCATGAGCATCTGTATAAGAGGGGTTTGGTGTACTTGGACGATATCTTGATTTACACCAAAACCAAAGCTGAACATGTAAAACTAGTTAGGATGGTCCTCAAGAAGCTCTGCATGTCAAACTGTGTGCCAAGCTCTTGAAATGTGAGTTCCATAAAGATAGAATTGATTACCTGAACTACTGCATCTCCCATGAGGGGGTGGAGATGGACCCAGAGAAAGTGCAGGCTGTCATAGAGTGGACCCCTCCCCATTCCAGGAAGCAGCTACAGAACTTTCTGGGGTTCGCTAACTTTTACCAGCAATTTATCCCCTCCTTTGCTCAAATTGCACTCCCTATCACAAACTTACTGAAGAATAAGGGAGGGGGTAAGCTGAAGCCTAGCCAGCCACTAAAATGGTCGGCAGAATGTCAAGCTGTGTTTGAGACATTTAAGAGACTTTTTTCCACAGAACCGGTGCTGAAACATCTGGACCTGGAACAACTGTTTGTGATTCAGGCAGACACTAGCGATGTGGCAATGGGGGCGGTATTACTGCAGAAAAACCAGCAGGGTCCCTGAATCCAATCAGTGAAAGCAACCTATACTCTCTGCCCCTCATGAAGGACATGTTGTCACACCTCTCGAAAGGGAAAAAAATTTCTAAACTAGACCTAAGGGAAGCTTACTATCGCGTGAGAATTAAGGAAGGGGATGAATGGAAGACCGCATTTAACTGGCCAATGGGGTGCTACCAATTCAAAGTCTTGCCATTTGGATTACAAGGGGGCCCCACAGTATTTATGCAATTAATCAATGACGTTCTAGGGGAGCACCTATTTAAGGGGGTGCTAGTTTACTTAGACATTCTTATCTTCACCAAATCAAAAGAGGAACATGTCAACCTAGTCAGAGCGGTTTTAAAGAAACTGCGAGCCACCCACCTATATGCCAAACTCTCGAAATGCGAATTCCACCAGGAAAGGATAGACTACCTAGGTTATCGCATATCCCCACAGGGCATTGAAATGGACCCAGAGAACATCAGCGCAGTATTAGAATGGGCACCACCCCGCACAACAAAGCAACTGCAAAGTTTCCTGGGCTTCACAAACTTTTACCGCCAATTCATCCCCTCATTTTCCCAGATAGCCCTGCCCCTCACGAACTTACTAAAAATGAAGGGAGCATCCTCAGTAAAACCTAGCCAGCCACTAACATGGACAATGGAGTGCCAAGCGGCGTTTGAGAGATTAAAGAGACTTTTTTCTGCCAAACCAGTACTGAGGCACCCAGACATGGATAAGCCCTTCGTAATACAGATGGATGCAAGTGATGTGGCAGTGGGGGCTGTACTATTACAAGAAAACGATGAAGGGGTATTGCAACCCTGTGCGTATACATCCAAGAAACTCACCAAAATGGAACAGCGCTGGCCTGTGTGGGAGAAAGAGGCATACGGGATACGTTGGTCATTACTCACATGGCGCCAGTTCCTTGAAGGCAATAAAATCCCTTTCCAGGTGTGGACAGCCCACAAAAATTTGAAAGCCCTGAAAACACCCAGGAAGCTCAACCCCAAGCAAGTCCGCTGGTCCAAGCATTTTCATCAATTCCATTTTACGCTGAAGCATTTGCCGGGGGGGGGGGAAGAACTTCCTGGCAGATGCACTATCTCGCATGCCCCAATATAACAGCACGCGAGCCACCGACTCTAAACCGATGATGGTAGAATCACAACTGGCAGCACCAGTAACCACCAGAGCCCAAACTAAATTAAAACCACAGGGCTTTGCCGATCCCGGAGAGATTGGTAAACTAAAGAGGAAGCTTCAGAGAAGCCGGGTGGAACGCAAACACCCGAGCAGACAGGAGCAGCACTTTTAAAATTGGCGGAGAAGAAGCCGGTCTCTAAGGCCGGTCTGGAGTGATGGCGACAGTCTGAGAGGGAAGTGAAAAGTAGAACTGACAGCTTCGTATGGGAGACGAGGAAAACCCCTGAAGGAGGTGAGGAACATTTGGCGGAGAGAAGGCGCAGAAAAAGCAAAGCAATAAGGAGAGAGACACAGCGGCAACTGAATTGGAATAACACGGAGAAGGGAGCGATAGAGCAGAACAAGAACAGCGTGAAGAAACAGAGAGCCCACAGTAAAGTTTATAAAGCAGGAAAGATTGGAATTTAAGAGCTGCAAGAAGTAGAGATTGAAACTAGAGAAAGGACTGGAGAAAGAACGGCCAGAGGCATCAAAGGGTGATTAAGAAGGACTTTGAAAAATTAACATAAGGATTAAAAGGTGAAGTGAAATAACGGAGAAATTTAACACTACTTAGTGGAACTTATTTTTGAAGAACAAAGAGCATTGAA
>NW_015387942.1:207085-210780 GCF_001527695.2 Protobothrops mucrosquamatus | reverse complement strand
TCAGAGCTGCATTTCCAAACGCTCGAGCAATATATCCATATAACCAAGAAGGAGGTCGACCGCTTAACCACCACACGCCTGAATGGTAAGGTAGATGCCTTACGGGGACCTAATAATGGGAGGCTCACCGGTAGACTTGTGCATAACTTGTCATCCTTGGTACTAACTCACTCTCAGCTCACTCTGCTGCAACGTGACATGGGCCACAACCTCATGGACGTACAACTGCTGGACTTTATAGCGGCTTTAGAGCCCACCATGCATGACGGGGATATGAGGGAGGAAGCCAGAAATAATGTCAAACAACAGGTAGCTGGCTTACTCATACAACATAGACACCATGAGACCCTCTCCAGGGAGGAATGGGTGGCCCTCAATCAGCTTAAAAGAAACAGCTCCATCATTGTTCTTCCAGCTGACAAAGGTAGGGCCACGGTAATACTGGACAGGACTGAGTATGAGTCCAAGGCCCTTTCCCTCCTGGAAGATGTTACAGCGTACAGGGTAGTCGATAAAGACCCCAGGACACAGATGACTAATAAGATCAATAAGCTCCTTAATAAACTCAGACGCCTAGGTAGAATTGACGATAACACCGTTAAAAAGATGAGACCCAAAGACGCCGCCCTCCCTAGGTTCTATGGACTTCCCAAGATCCATAAGGAGGGCGCCCCACTTCGCCCCATTGTTTCTTTTAGGGGCACTCCTATTGCAGGATTAGCCAAGTGGGTTAGTGAGCACCTCGCCTACCTAGTGGAAGATAACCCCACTATTGTCAAATCCTCAGGTGAATTTCTGGAGAGAATCCAGACCCTCAGGATTAAAGAGGATGAGGTGATGGTCTCCTTCGACGTCACCTCCCTCTTTACATCTATACCATGCAATCTTGCATTGGAAGTCCTTGAGGAGCAACTGAGGATGCGGGAACATAACCAACATAATGACATGCTGCGGGTAGAAGACCTTTTGAGTTTAATGGAGTTCTGTCTGACAACATTCTTTACCTTCCGGGGGAAAATATACGAACAAATAAAGGGCACACCTATGGGCTCCCCTATATTCAGCGTCATTGCAGAGGTGGTCCTCCAGCAGTTGGAGCGTGTGGCTATGGCCCGATACCGACCCAGTTTTTGGGCACGGTATGTTGACGACACATTCGTGGTCGTCAAGCGGAGTGACAGAACCAGTTTTATGGACATACTTAACTCGGTTTATACCGACATTAAGTTCACGGTGGAGGATGAGGTCCGGGGTGTGATACCTTTCCTGGATGTNCTCATCCAGCGGTCACCTGATGGTGCCTTGAGCACCAGGGTCTATCGCAAACCCACCCACACCGACCGCATCCTCCACTATGAAAGTAATCATCCCATTGCCCATAAGATTGGTTGTGTCAGAACGCTGTTTGGGCGTATCCGCACACATTGCAGCACAGTGGACTCTAGAGTGCAGGAGACAAGGTACCTTTACCGAGTCTTCCGTTTGAATGGTTACCCCACTCATTTTGGAAGACGCCATAGTAGACCATTGGAGCCTCGCCATGACCAGGAAGGGCAACAACAGGCACGTTCCACGCGGGTCACCCTCCCATATATTCACAATGTTTCCAAAGCCACGGCCAGGTTACTTGCCCCATATAACATCAAGGTGGCCCACAAACCTGACCAGACCTTGCGCGCCAAACTAATGCGTCCAAAGGACCAGTTCCCCAGCATGGAAAGGTCAGCTGTAGTGTACCAGATCCAATGCATGGATTGCCCACGCAACTACGTGGGCGAAACAGCTAAAAGACTGGGCACTAGAATACACGAGCATAAGCTGGCCATAAAGCGGGGTGAGCAGCATTCGCAGGTCTGGTCACATATGGCAGAGAGCGGCCACCAATTTGACTGGAAACAGATCCAAGTCCTAGCCAATGACACCACCAAAAGGGGCAGGCTTCTAAAAGAAGCATGGTATACGGGAGAGGAATCTGTCAACAGACACATTGACATGTGTCCGGTCCAACAAACCCTGAGAACATGGTATAACAACCATGCCTCACATAAGAGAGCACAACAACTCCAATCCATCAAAGACCATCAGGCAACGATCGCACCGCAACACTCGGCAGAGGAGGGGCTACCATACCCCCACCATCTAGATCACGACCCCAATACGACACATCATTTCCCCGAAAAAGCCCTCCTGGATAAAAGGGACGGTCATCACATGACAACTAGATCCCGCACAAAAAAGCAACAGATTAGTATAAACAACGCCATGAACCGCTACTGCCGAAGAACTCGGAAGACTTCGCTCTCCGGCCAGACCTAGCCAAGGAGAGGAACGTGATCCCATGGACGTAGAGAACTTGGTGCAGGTCCGTGGGTGCAGTGGCTGTGTTGAGTCTGGCCCGGACCAGCATGCTAACATTAAAACAGCTGGTTGTCAAACCTTGGGGAGGGCCGGTGAGAAGAGTGAGGCACGAAGCGCAGAGGAATTGACTGCGGCGTGGCGTGTCTCCATTTGTGCAGGGAAAGACATGGACGCACGGCAAAGGGGTAGAAATACCGGGCCTCGCTCCACACTCTGCCCCAGAACTGATGAAGATCAGGCAATTAATGGCCCTATAATTAACAAAGAGTACCCAGAGCGAGGCCAGAGCAGAAGGATTACAGCATACAGAAACCCATTACACAAAGGAGGAGATACGGAGCGAAAGAAAGGGGGTGGAAATATTCAATACAATATGGATAAAACAAATGCTGAGGGCTTGGGCAGAGTATCAGAGCTCGACCAGACCTCACTAGGAACTCACCCACAAACCAACATAACACCTCGAGGTGCGGGCCTACGGACAGGCAAAGATAGATTTAAAGACCAAACGGACAAGAACTGTAGGAGCACTCTTTTGCCCACGACTTCATCAAATCACCTGGGTCCAATGACACGATCACGGTACCGGATGCAGACTGCAGACTCCAATGCTATATAAGACTCCTCCCATATTGCTGTATCATGGCCCTGATGATGCCGGACGTTTCCGGCGAAAGCTTGCCCCCAACTAGGGGCATAGAGCAGGCTCAAGTCGCAACTGCGAAATATTTTTATATCCAAATTTCTTTTTTCTGACAAAGAGTAAAGAATTAAATTGGGAGACTAAGATGGACCATTTCTGACTTTTTTGCCTTCATCAGTTAGCCAAAAGAAATTTGGATATAAAAATATTTCGCAGTTGCGACTTGAGCCTGCTCTATGCCCCTAGTTGGGGGCGGCAAGGCAAGAGATACTGTAAAAAGAGTAAACTGCAGTATGGCAGTTGAAAATGTCAAGGTGGAGAAATATTATTCAAGTAATAAAAATGACAAGTACAGCAACAACAACTAAAGTAGGCAAAAAAATAGTTACAAATCCTACACCTATAATGGCCTCTCCTACAGGTCAAAGAATGATAGGGACCATGTTGGGGAAAGAAAAAGAAAAGGCAGAATTGGCAAAGACCCCACAGAGCATGCAGACAACACTACAAATGATTCAAGAAACAATGATGATGACCCAAGAGGCAATAGCAAATAATCATGAAGAAACGAAAGTACATCACAAAGAAATCAAGAATGATATTGGAGAAATGAGAGATGAAATTAAAAACATGAATGATAAGATAGGCAATATACAACAAACAATGATGGAAAATGAACAAAGAATTCAAAAAG
>NW_015387942.1:162167-203750 GCF_001527695.2 Protobothrops mucrosquamatus | reverse complement strand
GACTGTGCTGAGATGGACAAATTAACAAAAGAGATAAAAGAAAAGGAAGACACAGAATACTATTTAATATGGAACAAGTGGTATGACTGGCTGGAGAGTAGAAATAAGAGAGAATAAATGTGGAAAGGTTAAAAGTGGAAAATGTGTGTATAATAATGTATGAAGGAAGAAAAATGTAAATAAGAAATAATGGGGCAACAAGGACAAATACTCTAAAGAAGAATAAGGGGGGAAATGTAAATAATAGAAGATTACTGTTACGAAATTGCTGTTAAAATATATACTGTGTATATATGTGTGTTATGTTTTGTTTTGTTTTGTTGGTTTAAATAATAAAAATTAAAAAAAATAAAAAAATAAAATAAAATAAATTAAAACCACAGGTGGGTAGCCAAACAGGAATTGAATTCCGGAAAAGTTTGGAAACAGATGAATGGTTCAAGAAAAATAAACACGTGTGCACAATGAAAGACGGGTTACCTTGGGTGGG
This sequence comes from Protobothrops mucrosquamatus, assembly GCF_001527695.2. Taxonomy (NCBI): domain Eukaryota; kingdom Metazoa; phylum Chordata; class Lepidosauria; order Squamata; family Viperidae; genus Protobothrops; species Protobothrops mucrosquamatus. The sequence goes on along the minus strand of NW_015387942.1, from coordinate 203,260 downwards.
GGGAAAGTTATATATACCAACAACCCAAAGAGTCACATTCATGCAGCTTTGCCACGACACAAAATCATCAGGGCATTTTGGCATTGTAAAAACATTACACTTAATTAAATGGCAATTTTGGTGGCCATCCATGAAAAAGGACATGGAAAGTTATGTGGCCAGCTGCCCAAAGTGTGCAACTGCAAAGAGGTTGCAAGGGAAATCACCCGGACTGTTACAAATGGCAAATCCCTCAGCCCCCTGGAGGGAAATAGCCGTGGATTTTATAGTGGAATTACCAGAAAGCAATGGGAATACTGTCGTCTGGACGGTCACGGACTTGTTTTCCAAACAGGTGCACTTTATCTGTTGCCAAAAGATTCCCACCGCAAAAGCCTTAGCGAAACATTTCATCCAGCATGTTTACAGATTGCATGGGGCACCCCAAGGCATCATATCTGATAGAGGAGTGCAATTTACGTCTGCATTTTGGAAGGAATTTTTATCCCTCTTAGGGACCACTCAGGGACTGACATCTAGCCATCATCCTCAAGGGAACGGTCAATCAGAAAGTTGTAACTCAGTACTTGAGCAATACTTAAGATGCTTTATTAATTTCCAGCAAACGAATTGGACTGACCTACTCCCTTTCACAGAAGTTTCTTACAATAATGCAGTCCACTCCAGCACAGGTTACACTCCTTTTCAAATAGCTACCGGTCAAAGTTTCAACCCCATGCCAGAACTAACCCCAAACGAACCGGCGATCCCATCGCTGAAAGAATGGATGGAACAATTACAAAACACCTTGCCAATAGTTAGAAAAGCACTAGATGAAGCCAGGCATGCATATAAAGAACAAGCCGATAAAAAAAGGGTTGAGCCTACACCATTCATCATAGGAGAAATGGTGTACTTATCTACAAAATATCTAAAATCCCTACAACCCTGTAAAAAACTTGGACCAAAATATATAGGGCCTTTTCCAATTAAAAGAATCATAAACCCAGTAACAGTTGAATTAGAATTACCCAAAAATCTTAGTCAAATACACCCAATTTTTCACTGCAGTTTGCTGAAAAGAGAACATCAGTCACCCTTACGGCCAAAAATCCCCACCACCACCTCCAATCATGGTGGAAGGTGAACAACACTTCGAGTTAAAGGAAATCCTAGACTCTAGGAGATATCATGAAAGAACTCAGTACCTAATAGCATGGAAACACCTCCCTGCCTCACAAAGTGAGTGGGTCCATAAATGTCATGTCAGAGCCCCGAAGCTATTAAAGAAGTTTCATACAGAGTATCCTAACAAGCCAGTCTAACTTTTTGACATGGTTCCGAAAGAAGTAACTTTTCAAAGAACTTTGAGGCTTAATTACCTTAAAGAATCCTTTAATAGATTACATGATTCGGCACGAACAAAGGAAAGCCAAAAACTGAAAAAAAAACCCACCCTAGCACTCGTGACAAAGCACAACTCCCTCCCTCCTTTCACAGTCATCAATCATATGCTCTAATTAATTTGAAGTGTGAATCGCTCCCCCCTCTATTCTCTATTATTGCGCTCTGCTGTTACTTTGACCTTGGCTGTGCTATGCTAAGATAATGTTATTATTCACAGGCATTCCTCCCCACTCATATGGCTAGCAATGTCTGCTTTAACCCTTGAAGTGATATGTAGGCTAAATAAGATATGTTTGCTTCTTCACATATGGTGAGCAAGAACATCCAATGTTAGCAGACTTGACATCCGGCCCCCCTTAGACAAAGGACAGATCCTGTAAAGTGAATAAAAGCATAGGTTAAGAGTCATCTTTCGGTTTGGTGGGGTTTTTCATATGAAATCTTTTGACCAATCGGTCAGCTTTCACTTCACTGGATTTCACCCAGGTGGCTTCAGATAACGGGTACCCCTTCCATTGCACTAGGTACTGCAATTTCCCTCTGAAAATTCTAGAATCAAGAATGTGCTTTACTTCGTAGTGGGTTTGTCCCACAACCACGAGGGGCCCAGGTGCCTTTTTTGGAGGAGGTCTTAACGTGGAGCCCCGATATGGTTTCAACAAGCTACAATGGAAAACTGGGTGAATTTTCCCTAAGAGTTTAGGGAGCTTTAGCTCTACTGTGACTGGATTGATGATTCTTACTATGGGGAAAGGCCCCAAGAATTTTGGCCCCAATTTCTTGCTGGGCAACTTAAGGCGTAGATATTTGGTTGACAAATAAACCTTTTCTCCAACTTGGAATGTTCTTTGAGGAGCCCTCTTTTTTTTCCCCTGGTATGTACTTTAGAGTGAAGTTGAAGTGGTTAAAGTATTGTGCCCACTGCACTTGTTTTGGGGACAATTTACGGGGAGTTTTCAGTGCTTCTAGATTTTTGTGATCTGTCCATACCTCAAATGGCACTTTGCTCCCTTCTAGATAGTGTCGCCAGTTTAATAATGCCCATCTAATAGCAAAGGCCTCTTTTTCCCAGATTGCCCATCTCCGCTCGCTCTCAGTAAATTTCTTAGAGGTGTAGGCGCAAGGTTGCAGGATCCCATTTTTGTTCTTTTGCAGTAATACAGCTCCAACCGCCACATCACTGGCATCGGCCTGAATCACAAAGGGTTCTCCTTGGTCGGGGTGCTTTAGGACCGGTTCAGCAGCAAATAGTCTTTTTAAGTTCTCAAAAGCTGTTTGACAACCCATTGTCCATGCTAGTGGTTGGCCTGGCCGTGGCTTTCCTCCCCCTTTGCCTGTTTTGAGTAGTTCGGTGAGGGGTAAGGCAATCTCGGCAAAAGAGGGGATAAATTGACGATAAAAGTTGGCAAATCCCAGAAAACTCTGGAGCTGTTTGCGAGTCTTTGGGGGCTGCCATCCGATTATGGTTCTCATCTTGGCTGGGTCCATTTCAATCCCCTCGTTGGAAATTCTGTAGCCAAGATAGTCCAATTGGGTTTGGTGAAATTCACATTTCGACAGTTTGGCATAAAGCTTGGCATTCAATAGTTTCTTTAACACTTCTCTTACCAGCTTTATGTGATCAGTCATGTTCGTGCTATATATCAGAATATCATCAAGATACACCAAAACCCCTTTGTACAAGTGATCATCTAGTACTTCATTGATTAATTGCATAAATACAGCTGGGGCCCCCTGTAGTCCAAACGGCATGACTTTGAACTGATAGCTCCCCATTGGACAGTTGAAGGCAGCTTTCCACTCGTCTCCCTGTTTTATTTTCACTCGGTAGTATGCCTCTCTCAGGTCTAACTTAGTGAAGACACTCCCTTTAGCCAGATGGGTTAATAAGTCTTTTAGGAGGGGGAGGGGGTATTTGTTTTCCACACTCACAGCATTGAGACCTTGATAGTCCATGCAGAGACGTAGAGACCCATCCTTTTTCTTTTTGAATAATACTGGGGCTCCCATGGTTGATTTGGCCTGTTCAATAAACCCCCTCGCTAGGTTTTTGTTCACGTATCGCTGCATCTCCTCCATTTCAAGGGGGGACATAACATACATTCTGGGTCGTGGGAGTTTAGCTCCTGGCACCAGTTCAATGGAGCAGTCATTGGGTCTGTGAGGAGGTAGGGCATCACATTCTTTTTCAGTAAAAACCTCTGCCAGGTCCCAGTATTCATTGGGGATGACTGGGTCGCCTGGAGGCGGTGAGGTGGCCATGTGCGCTCGCTCGTTGGGTGGCCTAAGGTGCCCTGCAATATCTGTTGACTCAATGGGGGGGGGGTCAGGCCCTATAGGTAGTCTCACGCTTCTCACTCCTTTCTCCCACCAGATGAATGGTTTCCATTTGTCTAACCAGGCTAACCCTAGGATCACCGCCTCAGACATTTTTGGAGCCACCAGGAAGCGAATAAATTCCCAATGTGCACCTATTTCTAGACGTAAAGGTTCAGTTACTTGAGTGACAAGAGCCCCCCCCATGAGAGACCCATCGGCTTGCTCAAACCTCACGGGTTCAGCGAGCGATTTTGCTCGAATGCCCAATTTCAAGGCAAAGGGTAAACTAATAATACATCGGGTACATCCAGAATCTATTAGCACATTTAAATTCATTTGTACTCCAGATTTAGGGATTATAAGTTTGGCAGCTAGGGAAAAAGGCGGGATTTGTCGACTCACCATTGGGTCGTTCTCCCCTTCGTCCTCACTGTCGAGAGAGGGTAGAGCTGGGGGGGATCCAGCCTTAGTCCCGGCGTCCTCCTGTGCAGGCGAGGTGACTTGGACAGCTAGTTCTTGCTTGATCCGATTGGATTTCCCTCTCAGTGGTTGTTGATCAGACTTCTTTTTCGTTGTGGGTCTCGATCTGCCCTGTTGTTGGGGGTAGGGAACTGGGCAGTTCGCTGCTCGATGTCCCTGTTGTCCGCATCAGAAGCACAAGAGCGGCAACCCTATGGGTAGTTTGGGTCTTTCGGTAGGCGCAGTTGTTGGGGACCTCCAGGGTGTTGGTTGTCGTCTGAGTCGTTCTGGGTTTGGTCCCATTTCAGGAGAGGGAGGCTTCTTGTAACGAGAGAGCTTGACGTCCAACTTCACCGCTGTTTGGTACCAATCCTGCAGCCGATCGGGTATTTCGCGGTAGATGCAGGCCTGAGAGAGATGATCGTCTAATCCCTCAACAAAGTATTGAACTAGGGATTGTTTGGACCACCCCTCTGTTCAGCCTGCTAACTTGCGGAACTCCCGCACATACTCCAGGGCAGGCCTTCCGGCTTGTTTTATTTTGTGAATTTGTCTTGCTGCTTTGAGGGCCATGGATGAGTCCTCAAATCGTTCTTTCAGACCTAACAGAAGGGGGTGGGGATTTCCCAGTTCAGGGGCTTGTTCACTATATAAATTATTCAGCCATTCGGCTGCTTCTCCCTCTAGGTTGGATGCAATAACGTCGACCATGGCACCTGGGTCCGGATAGTGGTTGGCCCAGCGGTTCAAGTGAGAGTGCCCTTGGTTGAGAAAGAAAATCAGCTTCTCTGGATCTCCATCGAAGGTTGCTTTGAAAGGTGGTACAACCACAGGCTGTTGCGGGAACCACTGGGGTTATTGCGGCTGGCCCCACCCCGGTTGTTGTCCCATGGTTGCTGGGCTCTCTGCTGTTGATGTGGTACCACTAGTTGTTGCTGATCTAGCAGTTGTTGGGCTCTATACTGTTGATGTGGTGCCCCCAGTTGTTGTTGGCCCCATCCTGCCTGCCAATCTAACGGTTGTTGGATTCTCTGCGGTTGACGTGGCGCCCCCAGTTGCTGTTGGCCCCATCTTGCCTGCTGATCCAGCGGTTGCTGGATTCTCTGCAGTTGACATGGTGCCCCCAGTTGTTGTTGGCCCCATCCTGCCTGCCAATCCAATGGTTGCTGGACTCTCTGCAGTTGACGTGGTGCCCTCAGTTCCTGTTGGCCCCATCCTGCCTGCTGACCCAATGGTTGTTGGATTCTCTGCGGTTGATGTGGCGCCCCCAGTTGCTGTTGGCCCCCTCCTGCCTGCTGATCCAGCGGTTGCTGGATTCTCTGCTGTTGTTCAGCAGGGGCTGGTGATGCCTCCTGCTGCTGTAGGACTCTCAATGGCTGCTGAGCAAGTGGGGGTTGTTGCTGGGCATCTCTAATTGTTAAGCTCACCAGTTGTAGCTCTTCTGGCCTCTGCTTCCCCTCAAGCTGCTGCAAAGCCTCTATTAGTTGATTTAGGCTCAGAGATAGGTGACCACTCTTCTGTGGGGGTTGCTTGATTTCATCTCGCTGTAAGGGGCCCGGAGGCCTTGGCAGGGGACCCCAGGGGCTGAAAAGCTATTTGCTCTGCGAGGGTGGGGCTGGGGGCCTCTCTCAATGGAAGCTGCTCTTCGCTCTGCACTTCTAACTCTTCAAATTTCTCTGCCAGGTAGTCTAATGAACTACTGTGAACTGCAGGTGGGCATCTCCACTCACCCGAGTCTTCGGTGACAGATGGCCGGGTAGTTCTCCACTGGGTCTCCACTGCTGGCAGGGCTGTGTGGAAACCTGCAGAGCCTTCGCTCGGCTTTTCCCAGCCTGACGACCAGATTAGTTCTCCGGACAGCTTTGGCCTCACTCCCAGTTGGAGAGTTTGCAAGGATTTCTTTTCTTCCGGCTGATTAGCTGTCGCTCCCTTCAGTGGGGAAGCTGCTGCTGCTGTCGCTCCCCCTCCTGGGGAGGTTGCGGCTGGAGGGGTGCTGGCCTCAGGCCTTTCCTCTCCTTCCATGGTGAGATCTTCCCCTTATCTTTGTCAAACTATCCCCGTTATTTTAGGGATAGTGACTGGGGTAAGGGACCCCTAAATGGTTTTAAAAGTTTTGAGTTTTTGGCTTAAATGACATGGTTCCGAAAGAAGTAACTTTTCAAAGAACTTTGAGGCTTAATTACCTTAAAGAATCCTTTAATAGATTACATGATTCGGCACGAACAAAGGAAAGCCAAAAACTGAAAAAAAAACCCACCCTAGCACTCGTGACAAAGCACAACTCCCTCCCTCCTTTCACAGTCATCAATCATATGCTCCAATTAATTTGAAGTGTGAGTCGCTCCCCCCTCTATTCTCTGTTATTGCGCTCTGCTGTTACTTTGACCTTGGCTGTGCTATGCTAAGATAATGTTATTATTCATAGGCATTCCTCTCCACTCATATGGCTAGCAATGTCTGCTATAACCCTTGAAGTTTTCCACTGTAGTTTGTTAAAACTTGAGGTCATTTCTAAACTACGACCTGCCATCACTCCTGTTCCTCATCCCATTATGGTACAAGGTGAACAACACTTCAAAATTAAAGACATTTTAGGTTCACGCAAACATCATGGGGCCACACACTATTTAGTGGCCTGGAAAGATTTACCCGCTTCACAAAATGAATGGTTTTATTAAAAAAACACATCCGTGCTCTTAGGTTACTCAAACGTTTTCATGAGCGCTATCCTGATAAACCTGACTGATGTATTTGTTTTCTTTTCTTTTCCTCTTCCTGTTCTTGTTTTTCATGTGGATTTGTCTTTCTATTAGGGGGGCTGAATGTCAGAACCTCTCAAATACATATGTATTCATTTTCCTTTAATCCTTTCCTGCTTTTGCTTATGTATTCATTTTCAGGGCCTGCCATTCTTCTGGGGGAGTTCTTGCATGGGGGAGATGTGCTTTGCCTTGCTCTGTTCTGTACGGGTGCCCTTCCTCTGGGTAAGAGGAATGTGACATGAAAACATCTGCCTTATCTCCAGACAACGGAGCCTGGGACCATTAGGAAATGAAACCTAGAGAGACCTTGAGAAGGGTGATAAATCTCCAGCTTCTCATAATACTGTGGCACCTGTGGATTGGCTGAATTTCAACTGGATGGTTGGACACTGGGGGGACGAGTTCTGAATTGCCTTTTGATGTAATCCTTTGCACACCAAATCTTTAGACCTTGCTTTGCTTTCTAGCCATCACACTCAATAAAAGTTCCTTTTGAAACGATGTCGGTTTCAAGAGTTCTGCTTTCTTGGGGGACCTAGTTGAGGCAGATCCTTACAATAGTACTGGGTGGCCATGGAGGTGGAGATCAATTTGATGGAATAACACAAGCACACCATGCAGGAGAACAGGGTGCCCAAAAAACAACCAACCCAGAGAGGGTGAAAGGGGGTCCACCCCCTGCCAGGGCAGCAGGCTCCAGCAGATCACAGAAGCCTGTTTTTGCTGTGGGAAAGAAGGGCATCAGGCAGCAGAGTACCTTGAACCAAGATCAGCATCTTTTTGTCCAACAGAGGTTGGTTCCTTCGAGCTAATCCAAGAAGAGGGCCCCCATGAAACCGAAGGAAAAGACACGGGTTGGACAACAGGTCATGGAATTCTCCCTCAGTCCAGCAAAGAAGAGGGAACTCCAACCCCCATCAAAATGGACCCCAACTTCTACGAGAGCAACAGTGAAGGAGATGATGACCCAATAGTAAGTGGCACCATCACCCCTATGACAGCCAGGGTAGAGATCCTAGTGCTCTCCTCAGGAGCAAGTAGGATTCTCACAGCCCTGTTGGACTCAGCATGCATCAGATGCCTGGTCAGCCCCCAGGTGGTAGGGGAATGAGACCAAGAAAACTGAAGCAACCCATGGCCTTTTACCAGATAGACAGCTTGATAACAGATGGGGTGCCAGTGACTTGCCTCATTGAGCCAGTAAGTATCAAAGTTGGGACCTACTTAGACACTGTCCTGTTTATTGTGGTCTCAGGGCTAACTGAATCCATGGTCTTAGGGTTAGCATGATGGAAAAAGTGGAGTCTGTCGATAGATTGGGACAAAACCCAGTGGTGGTTGCAAAGGAAAGAAGTGAACCAACAGGGGCTAGCAGAGGCGCTTATAACCAGCCATGAGCCAGTGGCTAGGAAAGTGAAAGCAGAAACCACAAATACACTAAAAGGAGGCAATGGCTTTGAAACTTTGATTCCAGCTCTACATGAAAATTATCCAAATGTGATTTCCACAAGACCAGCCTTGACTACCTGGAGAACTGAATCTTGAAAGAGGGGGTTGAGATGGACCTCAGTGAGGTGAAGGCAATACTGGAGTGAAAGGTCCTCAAACCAGGAGGCAACTGCAAAGTTTCTCAGGTTTTTGAATTTTTATGGCCAATTTATTCCTACGTTCACCCAGATAACCATGCCAATCACCAACCTGCTTAAAACAGGAAGGGGGTGAAACCCAAGCCAGGGCAGCCCCTGGGATGGTCCCTTGAGTGCCAAACCACATTTGAAAAATTAAAGTGCCTCTTCACCTGGAACCGATTCTGAAACACCCCAACCCAGAGAAACCATTTGCAATACAAGCAGATGCCAGTGTTCTGGCTGTGGGGGGGGGGGGAAATCCTACTCCAGAAGAATGGCAAAGGAGAGGTGCAGCCCTATACCTATACATCCCACAAACTCTCTGAAACCAAGAGGCGTTGGGCCATCTGGGAGAAAAAAGTCTACACAGTCTGGTGATCTCTCCTAACCTGGAGACAGTTCTTGGAGGACAGCAAAATCCCCTTTGAAGTATGGACAAATCACAAGAACCTAGAAGTGCTGAATACCCCATGGAAGCTGTCCCCTAAACAGGTTCGGTGGGCTCAGTACTTCAACTGCTTTAACTTAGCCCTCTGATACTTACTGGGGTGGGAGAACTTTTTGGCAGACACTCTTTCTCGTATGCCACAGTGCTCTGGAGGAAGTCATCAACTACATTATCCCATCCAACCTGTTCATGGTGCCAGTAACCACAAGGCAGCAGAGGGTGCCCCTCCAGCAACCCACCCCATACCTGATGCAACCACTGAGGGAGGCTCTGGAGGGTGAACAATTGGTTTCAGCAACACAAAGACAAGCTGGTGATAAAGGAAAGTTGGCATGGAAGGGGAGTAAAATCTACATCTCAGCTAGCCAAAGAATTTCATTTCTACAGCAAAGTCATGACACAAAGGCGGTGGGCATGTTGGGTTTGTAAAAACTCTCCACTTGGTGAAAAGGCAGTTTTTGGTGGCCAAAGATGAAAAAGGACATAGAGGCATATGTGGCCAGCTGCCCCATATGTGCCTCAATGAAACAACTGCCTGGGAACCACCCCCTCAATTGCTACAGCCAGTAGCCAACCCCACCAGCCCATGGGAAGAGCTCTCTATGGACTTTATTGTGGAGTTTCTGGAAAGCACTGAAAACACTGTGATTTGCACTATCACCAATTTGTTTTCTAAGCAAGACCATTTTGTGGTGTGTTCCAAGATCCCTTCAGCCTGGACTTTGGCTAAATTGTTTGTGCAAAATATATACTGGTTAAATAGGGTCCCAAAATGTATTGTGTCTGAATGAGGAATACAGTTCATTTCAAAGTTCTGGTGGGAGTTCCTGAAGCTGATAGGCTTCTCCCAAGGGGTTAGTTCCACCCACCATCCTCACATGAATGGAGCCTATGAATGTGCAAACTCTGTCAAGACTGATTCACCCTCACCTACATTTTCTCCTTTGCTCACAGCTTGCCACAAAAGGGAAGCAGTGGTGGAATGGAATGCAAAGATGTGGGGGGGGGAATGATATCTAGGCAACCAAAGCATTTCTGGAAGTTTTCAAGAACGCCAAGTGTGGCTATCTGTTTTCTCATAACATAATGAACAGAAATGTTTGGTGGACATAATGGACTGTGGGTAGCTCAGAGGGAAAGGGGAAAATAACTATGCTTGCGTTTCTGTGGGAAATCCAGAGCTGGTTTCACTGCTTCTGTGCCAATGTAGTTTTTCAGTAAAGTATTATATTCTTGGAAAAAAATATGTCCCAGCAGTTTCCTTTTCTGGAAATGCCAACTGGACAGTTGACATTAAACCAGGTCTGCACTGTAACTACCTGCCTGGACCCCACCAGGAGGTTGGCAGCTTCAAGATGTCAGAAGATGACCTGATGGTAAGGAGCACCGTCCTTCCTATGACGACCCAGGTGGAGATTCTGGTGCCCTCCTTGGGAGTAGCTGGGGCCCTCACCGCCTTGCTGGACTAGGGATGCACTTAGTGCCTAATCAGCCTTCAGACAGTGGAGAAACTAGGACTGAGGGTGAGGAAGTTAAGGCAGCCCATGGGGTTCTCCCAGTTGGATGGTCCCTTATGGGAGGGGCACCAGTAACTTGCCTAACAGAGCCAGTGAGCCTCAGAACTGGGACCCATGTAGAGACTATCCATTTTACTGTGGCTCCTGGAATGATCATGGTCCTAGGACTAGCCTGGTTGAACAAATGGAATCTGTCAGTAGATTGGGACAGCAACAAGTGGCAAATGAGAAAGAAATTGGCTAGCCAGCAGGGGGCAGCGACAGCACCACATGCCAGCCACTAGCCTGCAGTTAGCAAATTGAAAGTGGAGTCAGTGAACATACTAAAGCGAAGTGAGGAGTTAGAGCCACTTGTTCTGAATGAATACTGTGATTTAGCAGAGACATTCAGTGAAAGGGAATCAGATGTGCTCCTGCCCAATTGCCCCATGGACTGTACTATTGAGATCTAGACAGGAGCAAAATTACCAAAGCTGAAGATGTATTCAATGATGCTGAGGGAGATGGAGGAACTTTGGGGGTTTATAGACAAGAACTTAGTCAGAGGATTTATCCAGTCAGTGAAATCAAGGATGGCTACCCCTGTGCTTTTCAAAGAGAAAAAAGATGGGTTTCTTGGGCTGTGTGTGGATTACTGTGGACTGAATTGCATCTGCATAGAAAATATGTATCCCCTCCCCCTCATGAGGGATATGCTGGGTTACCTATCCAAAGGAAAGATTTTCACCAAACTGGACTTAAGGGAAGCCTATTACCAAGTGAGGATTAAAGAAGGAGCTGAATGGAAAACTGAATTTAACTGCCCTTTGGGTTGCTACCAATTTCAAGTGATGCCATTTGGGTTGCAAGGAGTACCAACAGTATTCATGCAGTTAATAAATGAGGTCCTCATGAGCACCTGTACAAAGGAGTGCTGGTGTACTTGGATGACATTCTAATGTATACCAAGATCATGGAAGAGCATGAGGGCAATATTTGAGAAATTGCGTAAAGCCCACTGTATGTGAAGTTATCTAAATACGACTTCCATAAGAACAGCCTAGAATACCTGGGGTATCACATCTCAAAGGATGGGGTGGAAATAGACCCAGATAAGGTGAGGGCAATTTTGGAATGGGAGACCCCTTGAACCAGGAGTCAGTTACAGAGTTTCCTGGGATTTGTGAACTTTTACCGGCAGTTCATCCTCACATTTGCCCAGATAGCGCTGCCCATCACCAACTTGCTCAAGATGGGAGTGGAGAGAGGGTGAAGCCCAAACTGAGTCAATCACTAAACTGGTCCATTGAATGCCAAGCAGCTTTCGAGAAGCTAAAGCAACTCTTTGCTGCAGAGCCAGTCTTGAAGCATCGAAACCCAGATGAGCCTTTTGTGATCCAGGCAGATGCCAGAGCTAAACAGAGCTGGTTTAATGTCAAGGTTCCAACTAACAAACCCAACCAAGCAAACACCTTCGAGACATTCCTATCTCTTAATGTAAAACTTTATTGAGTACATCATTTAGCACTTATGAAAGCAAAACCAGCTCTGACAAAAACCCACCCAAGCCCTACATAGTGAAAGCATAGAATTGTCTCTCCTCCCTCTGGATCAGGTCATGATGCCCAATTAGATGCAGCAATATTGTTATAAGAATGTATCTCTGGGTCTGGCTAGACACCCGGTAACTGTCCGATTCCCTCCCCCCTGAGTTCGTTGGCAAATTGAGAAGCAATAACTTGCAACAAAAAAAAACATAGTTTGAAACTTGACAGGTGGACCCTCCTAAAAACTGGAAGGAACCTGGAAAACAGCAAAAACATATTAAGGCATTTCTTCTTTCTCAATTCTCGACTTAAGGGGCCCCTGGCTTTTGAGGATATTTTGCATGGAATCTACTTATTAAGCATTTTGCTCTAATGTTATGAGGTTTGATCCAATTCGCTTCTTCTGTTGGATAACCTTTCCAATGTACTAGATATTGTAGTTTCCCTTATAGATTCTAGAATCTAATATTTGCTTAACCTCATAATGTCTTTCTCCTTCCACCATTATTGGACCAGGTGCTTTTTTTTCAACAGGTCTCAGTTTCAATCCCTGAGCCGGCTTCCGCTGGCTGCAATGAAATATTGGGTACACTCTACCCAGTATTCTGAGCAGTTTCAGTTCTACAGTCACTGGGTTTATAATTTTCATGATCGGAAAAGGCCCTATGTATTTAGAACCTAGTTTTTTTGCAGGGAATCCTCAACTTTAGGTACTTGGTGGATAGATACATTTTATCTCCTACATGGAACATTCCCGGAGGAGCTCACTTCTTATCTGCTTGTTTCATTTGACTCTCTGTTGCTTTGGCTCAGGGGTCGGCAACCCACGGCTCTGGAGCTGCATCCAGCTCTTTCATTCCTCTACTGTGACTCACAGCCCTCCTTCGCCATTTGCAGTCTTACAAAAAAAAGAAGTGGGACTAAAAAAGTTCAATCAATCAATTCCAACTTCTCGTGGAAAAAAAAGATCTCGCAAAATTGGAATTGATTGATTGAACTTTTTTAGTCCCACTTCTTTTGTTTGTGGGACTGCCCACAAACTTCTTTTCTTTTTGGGACTGCACACTGTGGTGGAGGAAGAGACGGTGGACCTGGAAAGAAGGTGCCACGTGGCTCTGATCGGGGGTGCAGGGTTTTTTCCCCAAGCATCTTATACGGAGCTGGGGAAATGGGCTGGGTGGGGGGACGTGCCACTGCCACTGCCATGAGGCTTTGCAGAGCCCCCTGAGTGGCCATGATCCCCTCTGACCAGCCAGCCAGCCACCATCACCGATCTTCTCATGATCCCCCCTCCCCAGCCAGCCAGCCACCATCGCCGATCTTCTCCTCATGATCGCCCCTTCCCCAGCCAGCCAGCCACCATCGCCGACCTACTCCTCACCTGGCCAACCGGCTTCACACTCTTCTCCTCCTCATTCTCCACACTCAATTGACTGCTAGCGGCTTGGGTGGCTCTGCTCCATCCAAGTTGAAGAAAGCTGCTTTCTGCTGTGCCTCCACTTTCTTCAACTCAGATGGAGCAGAGCCACCCAAGCTGCTAGCAGCTGATTGAGTGCAGAGGACGAGGAGGAGGAGGAGGAGAAGAGCGTGAGGCCGGCTGGCCAGGTGAGGAGTAGGTTGGCGATGGTGGTTGGCTGGCTGGGGAGGGGATGATCATGAGGAGAAGATCAGCGATGGTGGCTGGCTGGCTGGGGAGGGGGGATCATGAGGAGAAGATCAACTATGGTGGCTGGCTGGGGAGGGTTGATCATGAAGAGAAGATCGGCAATGGTGGCTGGCTGGCTGGGGAGGGGGCAATCATGGTCGAAGAAAACGGAGGTGCAGCAGTGGGATTGCTCACCTTATTGAGAGCAATAAAACTGCATGAGAAGTGATAAATGATTATTGGACTTACAAACTATTGTCTTTTAAATTTTGAAAGGTTTTTGTTTTGAAACAGATGAACAGCAAGATAGTTTTTTGTTTGTTTTTTGAAGCAGTTAATCACTATCTTTAAAAATTCAGGGAAGACTTATAAATGTGGCTTATTTTATCAGAGCTAAATGATATATGAGAGAGAGAGAGAGAGAGAGAGAGAGAGAGAGAGAGAGAGAGAGAGAGAGAGAGAGAGAGAGAGAGAGAGAGAGAGAGAGAGAGAGAGAGAGAGAGAGAGTGTCATGCTTCCGTCCAAGCTGAATCCGAGGACATGGAGCTGGAGCAGGACCCTGCTGAGGCCCAGGAGGAGGTATCTGTGGCTTCGGAGGACTGTGGGGAAGAGCAGGCTGAGGCAGGCCAGGGCCCTTCAGGTTTGGAACAGGGGAAGCAGAGTTCAGGCGAGGAGCAAGCCCCCCCTTACCTGATCCTAGAGCAAGGAGAGCAGAGAGGAGGAGAGAACAATGTAGGCAGGCTCAATTGCTCGGGAGGAGAGCGGCCCACCCCACTCCACAAGGCACACCTGGAGATTAAGATTTAAGGAGATGCTGTGGGTGGGGCATTTGCCGGGAACAAATGTATCTTGGGACAGTTGTGAATTGTGCTCTTATCTTTGTTTAACCTGGACAACTTGAATACCAGACCGACTGGTTTCCTGCTTTATGACCACAGACTGCATTTCTGAGTCTCTCCTTGCAGACTGCAGGCAAGCTGAGATTTAAAAGGACTTATTAAGTTTCTGTTTTGTTTTCTCATTATCTGTCTGGCCTTGAGGACATTGTACACTTCTCTGGCTGTACTGAAATTGCCTTCAGCCAGAGGCAGCTGAAAGGAACATGTCTGTGTGCTTTGGTTGAAGGCTTGCCAGCATATNATTTTTTAATTAAGAGATAAGGTATGGGGATAATTATGTTGTATTTAAAGATGGTAGATAAGCTACTAAAATTGTTTTTACCTGTTGGGATGAAGGAGAAAGATTTTTTCCCCTCTTTGTCTTGTCCTTTTCTTTTTTTTCCCCGCAATTTTTTTCTTTTCTATTTTTCTATTTGTAGTTTTTATAGTTTGCACCGGCTTTTACTCTTTTCATTTATAATCCTTAATAAAAAAATATTTGAAAAACAGAGAATATTGTAAGAGAGAACAGACAGGAGATGGAGACAAAGAGAGATAGAGAATAAATGCTATAATCATGCTGGAATGAAAGATTATGACAGCTCAGATTAGATTCCAGGATCCTCTCTATGAGTGTGGATCGTGTGGATTGTTGTGAGTCCTCTGGCTTTCAGAGGGTGATGAAGTGGGTAAGAGATGCCAAGAGAGTGACTGGAGGAAAATGAGTGAACCTGATCAAGCACAATTAAAGTTCTTAAACTTTTCTTTGTAATATTGATAAAGGTAGTGAAACATTTTTATGTCCATGTTAAATTAATGAAGAGCTAGCTGGCTGTGGAGGGGGGATCATGTTTGAAGAAAGCGGAGGCGCAGCAGAGGGATTGCTCTCAAATAATAAGAGCCAGGTGCGCTGCTCGTTCATGTGCACCTGCCTTATTGAGAGCAATCCTTGAGTGGGGAGAATGAGCTTTGCTGCTGGGCCATGCCTGGGCTATGCCCTGCCGCTGCCTCCCAAACTCAACCTTCGCTGTTGGGGAAAGCCATGGCAGCAGGGCGCTCTGCACAGGGGAAGTAGGAGGGAAAAGCGGTGGCAGGGTGCTCCGTACAGGGGAGGTAGGAGGGAAAAGCAGCAGCAGGGTGCTCCATGCAGGTGAGTAAGCAGTAGCAGCAGCAGCGGTGGAGCGGTGGAGTGCTGGGGGGGGTAAGCAGCTGGGTTTTGTGGCTTCCAGTGTTTTTTTTTTCTGTGGGAAATGGGTCCAAATGGCTCTCTGAGTGTTTAAGGTTGCCGACCCCTGCTTTGGCTAATGCTTTCTTCACATTACCCCAGGTGCCTTTTAGGGAGTCTACCTAATCAGTCAATATCACTAATGAGGGGGGTCTCTCTCAGGCATTCTGATATCAGCAAGAACTCCACTCCTGTAGCTATCTTAAAGGGTGTAAGCCCCATGCTACTGTGTACTGCATTGTTGTATGCCACTTCAGCAAATGGCAGGAGCTCTGCCCAATTAGATTGCTGGTAGTTGACATAACAATGCAGATACTGTTCCACCATTGCATTGGCTCATTCTGTGGCCCCATTTATACTCAGATGAAAAGCTGAACTAAGACCTTGGGAGGACCCTATCAGCTTTACAAATTCACACCAAAATTTGGCAGTAAATTGGACATCTCGGTCTGAGATTATGTGTTTAAGCACTCAGTGCAGCTAATAAATATGTTGCAGGAACATCCTGGCCAGTCTCTGGGTGGTTGGAGGTTGGAGCATGCTATGAAGTGGGCCTGCTTTGAGAACAGGTCCACCATTGTCCATATCACTGTATTCCCTCCACTCTCTGGAAGCTTGGCTATAAGGTCCATGGCTATGCCTTCCGAAGGCCAGGTTGGGTCAGCCACTTGCTACAGCAATCCCGGACTCTTCCCTGGTCTGTGCTTCATGATCATACACACAGCTTTTCACATAGCTTTCTATGACCTCCTTCATGCAGGACCACCAGAATTGTCATTTAGTCAAATGTAAAGTCTTTAAGAATCCAAACTGGCTGGTTTGCTTAGCATCATGACTCCTCGTAGTTGTAGGTTGTCAGGGACATACTGTTTGCTTCCCTTCCAGGCCAGCTTCCTCCCTCAACATTACATCTCCTTGGTAGGCTCCGAACCATGTATCGGTTTACAGTTTCTGCTTCATCTGTTGTGTGAAAATGTCACCAGGGAGGGGGGGTCTACCATTTCTCATGCACCGCCAACTGCCTCGTGGGGATAATAAGGTTTGCCACTTCTTCTTGGGTAATTTTGTATTGGGGCAGGTGGGACAGTGCATCAGCTAGGATGGTTTTTCCCCTTGGAATGTATTTCAAAACTGAACTTGCTTAGGGGAGAGTTTTTGGGGGGTCCTCAGTGCCTCTAGATTTTTATGATCAGTCCAAACTTTGAAGGGGATTTTACTCCCTTCTAGGAATTGTTTTCATGTCAGTAGTGCCCACCGTACAGCAAAGACTTCCTTTCCCCATAATGCCCATCACCTCTCAGTTTCATTTAGCTTTCAGGAAGTGAAAGTGCATGGCTGCAGATGCTCCTCTCTGTTTTTTAGAAGCAGCACCATCCCCACCGCAGCATTGCTGGCATCTGCTTGAATCACAAATAGCACCTTGCGGTTAGGGTGCTTTAGGACAGGATCCGCAGCAAACAGTCTCTTAAGCTTCTCAAATACTGTTTGGCATTTCATTGTCCAACTCAATGGCTGGGTGGGTCAGGGTTTCCTTCCCCTCAGGACCATTTTCAAAAGTTCTGTGATTGGCAAGGCAATTTTTGTGAAGGACGGGATAAACTGGTGGTAGAAATTTGCAAACCCTAGAAAGCTTTGCAACTGTTTACAGGTTTGGGAAACTTGCCATTCCAAAATGGACTTCATTTTTCCTGGGTCCATCTCCACTCCCTCACAAGACATCCTGTAGCCCAGATAGTCCAAGCCGGTCTTGTGAAATTCTCATTTTGACAACTTAGCATATAGCTTAGCAGCAAAAGTTTTCTCAACACATGCTGCACTAACTTCATGTGCTCTTCCATCATCTCAGAATAGAAGATGTCATCTAAATACACTAGGATCCCTTTGTATAGGTGCTCATGAAGCACTTCATTAACACAGCAGGGGCTCCTTGTAGCCCAAAAGGCATCACTTTAAACTGGTAGCAACCTAACGGACAGTTAAAGGCTGTTTTCCACTCACTGCCTTCCTTGATCCTCGCTCGGTAATATGCCTCCCTCAAGTCCAACTTAGTAAACACCTTCCCCTTTGCTAGATGGCCCAGCATATTTTTCATGAGGGGCAGGGGATACATATTCTCCACACATACGCCATTTATCCCACAGAAATCAATGCACTATCTCAGCGAGCTATCTTTCTTCTCTTTAAACAGCACTGGGGCTGCCACTTGGGATTTAGCAGCCTGGATGAACCCCCAAACTAGATTCTTGTCAATGTGTCAAGACTGCTAACATCGGATGTTCTTGCTTGCCATATATAAAGAAGCAAACGTGTTTTATTTAGCCTGCATATCACTTCTAGAGTTAAAGCAGACAATACTAGCCTAGTAGATGGGAAAATATGCTAGTTAACCATAACAATATTTCAGCACAGCACTGCCAAGGTCAGCTGTAACAGGAGAAGTGGGGGGGGGGGACAATTCACACTTCACACTAATTGGAAAATGCGATTGATGACTGTAAAATGAAGGAGTGAGTTATGCTTTGTTACGGGTGATTGGGGGTGGGAGGTTTCAGTTTTTGGCTTCATTATTGTACGTGCTGAAGCTATGTAGCAAAATAAAGGATTCTTTAAGGTAAATAAGCCTCAAAGTTCTTTGAAAAGCTGCTTCTTTTCGGAACCATGTCATCAAGCCAAAAACTACAAACTTTTAAAACTATTTAGGGGTCCCTTACCCCAGTCACTATCCCTAAAATAACGGGGATAGTTTGACAAAGATAAGGGGAAGATCTCACCATGGAAAAAGAAGGAATGCCTGAGGCCAGCACCTCCCCAGCCGCAACTTCCCCAGGAGGGGGAGCGACAGCAGCAGCAGCTTCCCCAGGGAGGGGAAAGACAGCTAGCCAGCCGGTGGAGAAGAAATCCTTGTAAACTCCCCAGCTGGGAGCAAGGCCAAAACTATCAGGAGAGCTGATTTGGTCATCAGACTGGGATAAGCCGAGCAAAGGCTCTGGAGGCTTTCATACAGCCCTGCCAGCAGATGAGCGTGAGTCACGACAAAGGGATTCTTACATATCGCCCCCCGAAGTGAAGAGCTGCCCAGCCATCTGTCACTGAAGACTCGGGTGAGTGGAAATACCCACCTGCAGTTCGCAGTGGGTCATTAGACTACCTGGCAGAGAGATTTGAAGAATTAGAAGTGCGGAGCGAAGAGCAGCTCCCATTGAGAGAGGCCCCCAGCCCCTCCCTCACAGAGCAAATAGCTTTTCAACCCCTGGGGTCCCCTGCCAGGGCCTCCAGCCCCACAGAGAGAGGAAACCCCAGCCTGGGCCCCCTACAGCAAGGTGAAACCGGGCAACCCCCACAGAGGAGTGATCAGCCATCTCTGCACCTACATCAACTAATAGAGGCCTTGCAGTAGCTTGGGGTGGTGCAAAAGCCAGGAGAACTACAGCCGGTGAGCTCACAGATTAGGGGTGCCCAGCAACAACCCTCACTTGTTCAGCAGCCATTGAGAGGCCTACAGCAGCAGGGGGCATCACCAGCCCCCGCTGGCCAGCAGCAGAGAAGACAGCAGAAACCCCCGCCCAGACAGCAACCTGGGGAAGACCTGCAACAACTCGAGAGGCCAGTACTACCGGTATGGCAACAGCAGGCAGGATGGGGCCAACAGCAACTGGGGGCACCACGTCAACAGCAGAGAGCCCAACAACCGTTGGATCAGCAGGCAGGATGGGGCCAACAGCAATTGGGGGCACCACGTCAACAGCAAAGAGCCCAGCAACTGTTGGATCAGTAGGCAGGATGGGGCCAACAGCAACTGGGGGCACCACATCAACAGCAGAGAGCCCAGCAGCAGTGGAACCAGCAACCAGGGTGGGGCCAGCAGCTACAGCCCCAGTGGGGGCCGCAACAGCCTGTGTTTGCACCACCCTTCAAAGCAACCTTCAATGGGGATCCAGAGAAGCTGATTTTTTTTTCTCAACCAAGGGCGCTCTCACTTGAACCGCTGGGCCTACCACTATCCGGACCCAGGTGCCATGGTCGACGTTATTGCATCCAACCTAGAGGGAGAAGCAGCTGAATGGCTGAATAATTTATATAGTGAGCAACTCCCAAACTAGAAGATCCCCACCTCTTTCTCTTAGGTCTGAGAGAACAATTTGAGGACCCATCCATTGGCCTCAAAGCAGCAGGACAGATCCACAAAATAAAACAAGGCGGCAGACCTGCCCTGGAGTACGTGCGAGAGTTCTGCAAGGCAGAAGGTCGAATAGAGGGGTGGCCTGAGCAGTCCCTAATCCATCATTTCATAGAGGGATTAGATGATCACCTCTTCAGGCCTGCATCTATCGAGAAGTACCTGATCGGCTACAGGAGTGGTACCAAACAGCGGTGAAGCTGGACATCAAGCTCTCTTGCTACAAGAAGCCTCCCTCTCCTGAAATGGAAACCATTTATCTGGTGGGAGAAAGGAATGAGAACTGTGAGACTACCTATAGGGCCTAATCCCCCCATTGATTCAACGGATGTTACAGGGCACCTTAGGCCACCCAATGAGTGAGCGCACATGGCCACCTCACCGCCTCCAGGCGAACCAGTCATCTCCAATGAATACCGGGACCTGGCGGAGGCTTTTAGTGAAAAAGAATGTGATGCCCTGCCCCCTCACAGACCCAATGACTGCTCCATCGAACTGATGCCAGGAGCCAAACTCCCACAACCGAGAATGTATGCTATGTCCCCCCTCGAAATGGAGGAGATGCAGTGATACGTGAACAAAAACCTAGCGAGGGGGTTCATTGAATGGGCCAAATCCACAGCCCCTGTGTTGTTCAAAGAAAAAAAAGATGGGTCTCTTCGTCTCTGCATGGACTATAAGGGCCTCAATGCTGCAAGTTGTCTCCAGGCAGAGTTCTCCCCCCTTTGCTGCTCAGGGTTGAGACCTCAATGACCTGGCGCACCACTCGTGATTCTTTCTCCTTTTTGACTGGCTTCTTCATGCTCTGGGAAGTTGGGGTTCTCAGAACCCCCAGGAGGCAGTGCTGGGCAGACCGCTGCTTGATGGACCTTCTGATCACATCGGAAACAGGGTGGGCGCCTCAAAAGCTTGGTGGGTCTGGGGACAGACATGGCAGAGGGCTTCCGGACTAGCAGGTGTCTCCCCTGGCTCTTCTTCAGGTGGATTTCGGCCCCTCTATACCTCTTGTACTCCATCAGGTCCAGTTCCATGTTTTTTGCCAGCTGGTACCAGTCATGGAGCCAATCTGGTAGTCCTCGAGCCAAGCATGTGTAGTACAGTTCTGTATTCAGGCTGTCCCTAAAGTAGTGAACCAAAGGTCACTCCAGCCAATGCCTCAGTTTCCCCACCAGCCTCCAGAATTCTTGAATATATTCTGTCACTGGTTGGCTTCCTAGCCTGATGGCTTGGATTTCAAACTCTATCTGCTGGGCTTGCATGTTGTCTCCAAAGTGGGCCCTGAGCTCTCCCAGGAAAGCGCCAGGATTGCCCAACTCAAGGGTTCCCTCATCATGCAGCCCCATCACCCATTCTGCCTCTTTTCCCTCTATGTTGGTCACAATGGCATCCACACAGTCCCCATCATTGGCATACATTGGCCCATAGTGATCCAGGTGTGCCCACACATGATTTAGGAAAAATGGCAGTTTTTCTGGGCTGCCATGAAATGATACCCTGATCCCGTGGCAATCCAATATGGCAGTGGCCACCATAAGGGAAAGGCCAGGGCTGGGCACCAGCAACCACTGACTGGGGAGGCTGCTGACTAGCAGCCCCTTGTTGCTGAGCTGCTGCCTGCAGAAGTCTTGTAGCTCCTTGTCCTGGGGCCGTACCAGCGTGACGAGTGGTGGTGGTCCTTTGGGGGCTACAGCTGCTTAGTGAACAACATGTTGTCTGGGTCCATTTGTTACTCAGTAATACATATTAACTTCCTCAACATTGATCTGTCCACTACTACACAGTCCAGTGTTTTCTTGATTCTCTCTTCTTCCAATGGTGTCCTCATTTTCCCAACACTGAGCAAATGCAAATCTTACTATTAATACATGCAAAGTTAAGTATACACATTCTCATCATAATTTTCTAGCATTATACATAATAAAAATAGTATGAGTTTGTAACATCTCTTCTAACCCACTCATGTCTTAGTTGTATTTACAATTAAAGTCCCCTTGTTAAGTCAATATCCTATTTTTCCAGCTCTTATTTAGCTTTAATTTTCCCTCAGTATTCAAAGTATATCAGTTATAATTTTCTCAATGTTAGTTACATTTGGGTGACCAAAAGCTCTGCTTATACAAACCATCCTAGTATTTTCATATTCTCCCTATCATAAAGAAGTGTGCTATCCTAATTATAAATCATATCTTTCTAATTATAAAATCTTTTAGTATTGAAAGGTTATCTGTTCTTTTTTATATATAAATATTTTATTGATTTTTAACTATAACAATCTCAAGTGCCTGGTGTACAGCATGTTGTCTTGGTTTATATTTTAACAAGAAAAAAAGGACAATAATAAATTAACAATCAATAATGATTAAATTTGATAATTCCATAAGTAATATATTAATTAATGATATATTTCTTTGATCTTCCCTTCTCCCATATGTATTCTCTTTCTTCAACCTTAGCCACAATATAATTCTTAATATTTTCAATATATAAATGATTAGATATAGGCACTTTTTATATTTATACAAATAATAATAGTCTCTCTATATAACGTTTTTTTCAGCTTATATTATTCTCATAACCATCATCTCATTAGTTCAGCATGCATCCTATTTTTATAATCTAACTGTCCAAATTTTCCCATTTAGGTACATCATCCCAATATGATGACTCTTATAATCTGACAGTTATAATCTAACTGTCCAAATTTTCCCATTTAGGTACATCATCCAATATGATGTCATGCATTATAAAAATATTATACTTTTTATCTATCTTATAGTATCTAGATATAACAACCTTTTTAATCAGTTTATATTTCACTTATATTAATAAAAATTACATCAACCTGCTATTTTAACATTTCATATATTATAGAACATACTATATTACTTAAATCTCTTCTCCTTCTTGTTAAAAGGCCCCTTTATGTTCAAAATTCTCTGTTATTTTAGCCATATTCAAACAAATGTTTATTCACGTAATAGTCCATCTGGTAGGGTGAATCAAATCTCTTGTATCTGTCTCTGGTCTTCTTCTTTTGCCAAGTAATTTTCCAAGTTGATGTAATCCACTTCCCCGGCAGTTCCTGTATTTTTACAAATGTTGGGAATGCAAAAGATGAAGTAGGTAAGATGAATAATTTCTGTCTCCCAAACTTTGATGGTTCTCCTGATAATTTTATAGTCCATTCCATTTTTCTTGTTGTATCAGAACCTTGTAGATATTTTCCTGTTTGCGTCAAATTGTAATTCTTTTCTTTTGTTATTTCATCAATATGATCATACTCTTCTAATTTGTAGTCTGCTATCTGATTTATTTGTTCATTTGTTGTTATTTCCTGGGTGTTTTTTAATTGTAGATTTAGATTAGAAATATGCTTATTTAAATCATCAAAGTTGTTTCGAATGTCCTCGTGGTTTGAGTCTATTGTCATTTGTATTTGTCCTAACATTACATATATTTCCTCCTGGAAAGTATTTATCTTGCCTTGAATTATTGCTTTTGGAGGCTCTTGATTTTCCAGGCTAAGTCCTTCAGGAGAAAATATTGAATGTGACGTCCTGTCATTTTTTGATACGTATGTGATATCCATGTTGTCTCCCCCCTTCAAATAATCTTTCATCAATATTTTAATTCAAAAGTCAATTTATCAGTCAGTCAAAATTACAGTTCAGTGTGTTAAGCCACTTTAAATACTTCCTGTAGATTCTCCTCTAAAAGATTAGCCAAAAAGCCAAGGTTTGTCTTTTCCATAAACAGTTCTTAGATTTAAGCAACAGTCCAGGTGTTGTTGTTTTTCTTTCAGACACTCTTTAATCTTATAGCTGGCTCTTCCTTTGTTCCCAGCTGTCTTCAATGTTATTTGCAATTCAAAGGAACAACTTTTTCTTTGTTTCTAGGCATTCTGCTAATTTCTGAGTCCTTATTTTTAGTGTTCTACTCTCTGATTCTCACTAGATGTCAGCAGTTATTTCTTTTTTCAGGTTTTTTTTTTCAATCAAAAAGTTATTTTTGTTATATATTTTTATAATTCCATCAAAAATTCTTTAGGGTATAATCTTGACAGTTTTTTGGTTCCTAGATTTGTCCAGACTGTAGTATTTTAAATCAAATTTTAATATATCTCTTTCCTTCTTTAATATTAATTCACCGCTTCCATCTGTAAGGGAATGGGGATATAGTCCCCTCCCTTCACTTCTGGAGGTTTTCTTGCTTTGGGGGTCTTTTCAAGGATCCAATTAGTAGATAGAAGAAAGAAGATCAGTACTCTCACCAATTCCAAGCAGCTGTTCACCGATGTTCAGGTTCATGCTCTGGGACTTTGGCTGCAAGTAGCTTGGGCTAGACGCTGATTTCACGCTAGCCTTTCTCCTGTCGGGTTCAGAGAGCTTTCCCCGGATCAAATGAAGGGATTGCCATTGCTTCATGATCAACAGGGCACCCCTCCTTCACAGTCACCTCTTCGGGGAGACTTCGGACCTATCTAGGGTCCCCCTGGCAGGATGAAACTAGCCGTGCGGAGCAGAGGTCCGCTCTTGCATGGCCATGTGCTACAGGCACAAAACCAGAAGTCTCAGGTTATCTGTTCTTTTAGCCATATTCGAACACAGGTTTATTCATATAGTGTCCCATCTGGTAAGTCAGAGCTATTTTCTTCAGTCTAACTCTGGCTTTCTTCCTTTGCCAAATAACTTGCCAAGTCAATGTATTTAAGTCACCAAAGGATTCTTCCTCTGTTTTTATGGATATTTCAGTTTCTCTTTTCATTTCTTGTTTTCCAATTTCTAACATTTCACCTAACAGTTTTATAGTCCATTCAATAAGATCTTCTTCCTTATCTTCAGGTATATTTTGAGGTTTTAAGAAATAGGATATCTTTTCCATTTCCAGTATTATAGTTAAGTCTTCCAGATTTATATTTGCATTTCCTTCCTTTATATCCTCCATCCCTGGATCAATTTCCTCTGATTTGTCTTCTGTTTTCTGACTTGCTTGTTCATTCTTTATAGTCATTTTCTGAGGGTTTACTAATTGTAGGTTAAAGTTAAAGACTTGCTCATTTATATTGTCAAACAACTTTTTAGTCTCATCATAATTTCTTCTTGAGTCTTCTTTATGTGAGATAATTGCCTCTTGAACTGATTGCAGCATAGACCGCATTTCCTTCTGAAAAATATTGGCTTTTTCTTGTTGGAGCGTCACTCCTACAGTTCCCTTATATGCCAGGCTGGGGGTTTCAGAGGAAGATATTGGAGATGGTTTTTCCCACTTTTAACTAGGTATGAAACTCCCATTTTGTTACCCCCTTCCAGATATACGATTGTATTCCCCAAGTATAGCTCTTAACTGACACAACCAATCTTAAAATCAATACAGCAATACAGCAGTATCTCATAAAGTTCTTATAATCTTTACATGTAGCTTTTATAATCCAATAGGTCCCAAAATATACTGTAGGTCCACTACTAAAGGTAATATTTTGTAACAGTTCTTCTGTTCAAGAGTTTAAAAATTATCAGTCAACCGATGTATGCAATCCAAAATGTTCAACCACCCTGAAAAACAGTCCATAAGTCTCTCCCAGACAAAAGTAGCCAATGATCAAATTTTCCTTTCACTCCAAATAGTTCTTAAAATTAAAAGTCAGACTTCAGAATAATTGTAATCCAGGAAGGTCAGCAGGTTTCAGAACAATTATAGCTCCCACCCTGTAGAAAATAGCCCAAAGTGTTTTTCTCCATTGCCAGAATAGCCCAAAGTGTTTTTCTCCATTGCCAGCTGCTCTCCAATTGAACCAAGAGTCATCAAACAAGCTCAATAGTTATCTAAGTTTGGGCATTCTGCCACGTTCACTCAGCCATAATAACTATAGTGCTATACTCTATCCCATCATTAGATGTCATTAAATATCCATTTTCCAACTCTTAAAATGAAAAGTTAATTTCTTGTACTTCACCTCAATATTCTTTCAAAGAGAAAACAATTTCCTCACTTTTCAAATTTGTCAAGGCTATAGCTTTGTGTTACTTCCACTTTGATGTTGTGTATTTCTGTCCCCCATAAAGAGTTAAAATGCCGCTTCCGTTTCTCTGGAAGGGTGGGGCCCTTCTCACGTTTGGGTTTTTTTTTTTTTTTTTGTTCTTGGGAATTTGTCTATTCTCACCCAGTTTCAAGCACACTGTTTACGATCTGCTAATTAGTGCTTTCTTTGTTCGGTTGTCAGTAGCTCGGACTGGCCAAAGGAATGCGGCCAGTCTTTTCCCTGCTGGTTTGGAGGACTTTCCTCGGATCAAACGGATCAACTGCCATCTCTCTGTGATCGACGAGAGTCCTCTCCTTCTTTATCTCCTCTCCGGGGTGACTTTAGACCCCTTTAGGGACCCCTGGCAGGGTGAAATCAGCCATGGGGGAGCAGAGCTCCATTTTCCTTTGGCTGCAGCATCACGATGCAAACTGGAAGTCCCAGCAGTATTCCAGTATTTGAGGGGCTGCCACAAAGAAGAGGGGGTCAAATTATTCTCCAAAGCACAAGAGGGCAGGACAAGAAACAATGGTTGGAAACTGACCAAAGAGAGAAGCAACCTGGAATTAAGGAGAAACTTCCTAACAGTGAGGGCAATTAATTACTTGAACAGCTTGCCTTCAGAAATCGTGGGCGCCCCATCACTGTAGGTTTTTAAGAAGAGACTAGAGTCACTAGATAGTCACTTGTCTGAAATGGTATAGGTTCTCCTGCTTGAGCAGGGGGCTGGACTAGAAGACCTACAAGGTCCTTTCCAGCTCTATTCTAATTCTACATCATTTCAGCACTTATGAAAGCAAAATCAGCTCTGGCAAAACCCCACCCGAGCCCTACATAGTGAAAGCATAGAATTGTCTCTCTTCCCTCTGGATCAGGTCATGATGCCCAATTAGATGCAGCAATATTGTTATGAGAAAGTATCTCTGAGTCTGGCCAGACACCTGGTAACTGTCCTTGGTTCCCATGGTCTACTTCCTTAATCTTTGAAGTTTGCATTCCAATCTGATTCCCTTCCCCCTGAGTTCATTGGCAAGCTGAGAAACAATATCTGTTGCAACAGAAAAAAAATGTGCTTTGAAACTTGACATAAGAATTTTAAAATTAAATGCTATATTTCCTCAAATGAGTACTTTTGTTGATCTTTTAGCACTAAATTTCTCAAGAGCAATGAGATTAATGAACTGGCTTTTGAGGAATTTGATCTGATTTGTTAATATTGCCTGATATTTGTTAATATTGCCTGTGTCATTATGCTTTTTTAAAGGTTTATTATTTTCTCCTTTCTCTCAGCAGATCTGACAGCCCGGTTGTCTTGGATAAAATGGGATTAAGATGCGTAACTGAAAAAAGGATTCTTCAAAGGACCTGACTGCTTGATATCAGCTGTTAAATTCTCGTATATTTACTTATTTATATGTGTACTAACAATGAACAGAGTTTTTATTACTATCTATTGTAAGTGAACATGTTCAATTAGAAGAGAATAACTTATTGTAGTAAATATAGTACTTGAAGGACTAATGCAAGAAGAATATATTCCATGCTGATTTTTCTGAGCTTCCAAATAGCAGGATCACATATAAAATAAAATTATTTCAGTTTTTAAAAATATTTTAGCATAAATTTTGAAAATTGCAGGAATTAACATTTGAAGTATGTAAGGTAAATTGTACTAATTGCTTGGAAAAACTGCAGCAAAAACTTTAACTACTAACAAAGGATTTAAAATGTTTATAGCCATAGCCCAATTCTTCCTTCAGCTTCTTGTAGCTGGAGTACAGTATGTCCTTAATAAGAGTCTGTAGATCAGCCTAGACCTGTTTTGAATTTGATATTTAAGTTTACAATTTAAGTTTACAACTCTGTTTGAATTTGTGATTTTTTAATTCTCAGACAATAAAATTTGATTTGATTGGAATAGATTCAGAATAAGATTTGCTTGTAGTTATAATGGGAAAACATTTAAAATACTGAAATCTCTTTTCCCGCCCATCTCCCTCCCCCTCTCTCCCTCCTTCTCTCTTTCTCTCATAGAATGGAATGAAAATAAAATGGAATAGTAGACCTTTCAGAGGACATTAACTGTGCAAATTTTACTGCAGTAAAATATTCATCATGTATTTCTTTTAAGGATACAAAGATTACAAACTGTCTAGCAAATAACTTTTTGACAACCTGTGCTCAGTCAATGCAAAGTATTTCACTGAATCGTAAGAATAAAAAAAACGTTCAATGTTTTTTTACATATTAGGAATGGAGCCTTGCTTGTATGACACTAGTATAGATGGCAGAAGAAATGTTCTTGAAGGATAGGAGGAAGAAACATTATATGCAGTCCTCTTGCCCATTACAGTTTTAAGTTCCGACAATCATAAAGCAGGTCATTATGTGAGTAGGTCCAATTTTACCATTTTACATGGTGGCCTTAAAGTGAATGCCATTGTTGTTAAGCAAAGCCATTATTTGCTATGGTATGATTTTGCTGAAACCCAGAAATAAATGCTGTTTTTTGTAACAAAATTTTTATTGGTTTTCCAGTTTTACATTTGAGTATTTGGAAAGCAATGTGGTGATTGGGTTAGTCAATAGTTCAATAACAAAATCTTTAGTACATATCTCAGGTTACCTCATCAAAAATTTCTTCTCTATTTCCCTTAACATTTGCTATATCATATTCAAGCTAGTAAATTTCTAATTATATCAAACTCAGTTGAAACATTTATCAATATGTTTTTTGCTTATACATATCCATATCCTGTTTTTAAGTTTTACCTAATTTTTAATTGCAGTACTCCAATTTAATCTTTAATATCCATAGTATTTAAGTTTCAGGTAACCCAAATTTCCTTTATTTCACTACATAAAAGTTATAATATCTAAAATACACATATTACTTACTTAAATATATTCTTATTTTATTTCATAAACATTTTCTATTTCTCATACTAGTACGTCACCACTTAATAATGGAGTATCCTTTATTATCTCAAATCCATCAACTGTATTATCTGGCTAAACAATAATTCAAAACTATTCCCTAATAGTTAATTTTCATTTCCCTTATAAGTCTAAATCCTCAATATTAAGCCAATTAATCCCTTATTTTTTATTATTTTCCAACAATATTTAAATCTAATAATTAAATTTCCCTTCATCTCAAAATCTCCCTTTAGCCCATTAGTTGAAAGTTTAGGATCCTCTCTAATAAATCAAAAGATCCCATTTTTTTTAAAAAAAACAAGTTTTATTAATTTTTCAATTTTTACATCAACGTGCTTAGGAAACAACGTGGTGATGGGGTAATCAATTATCCAAAAGCAAAGTCATACATATATAGCTCAGATTAACTCCTTAAAAGTTTTCTCTCTATTTCCCTCAATTAATGTAACATATTCAAATTAATACATTTTGAAATAAAATACAATCAATCAATAGAATTATCAATAACCTTTTGCCTATACAAGTCCAAATCCTGTTTTTAAGCTTTACCAACTTCCAATTACCATATTCCAATTTAGCCTTAAATAAGCATATTGTTTAAACTTCGGGTATCACTAATTTCCCTCATTTTATAACATAATAATTGTAATGTCTAAAATAAGCATATTATTCCAAAAATTACACTCTTACATTTTCCAAATATATTCTATTTCTTATACTAATAACTCCTCATTTACTAATACCATGTCTTCCATTGTCACAATCCATTTCCTTGCTCTCATTCCATTACACAGTGATTATCATACCTAAAATAAACATATTATTCCAAAAAGTACATTCTTACTCTATTTCATGTATATATTCTATTTCTTATCCTAATAGCTCCTCATTTAAAACCTTTTTCATATTACAATTCCAAACTATAATCTGACCAATGATTTTCATCTCAGTTATAGGTCTAAATCCTAAACATTAAATCAGTCCATATCTCTGAAAAGCCTTTTTAACCCATTAAATACAATTTTAAATCCCATTTTTAAATCTTACTCTGGCTTTCTTTTTGTGCCAAACAGGTTTCCATAACAGAGCCTCTATATCAACAGATAGGTCTCCCTTCATTCCTCGAGATATCATTTGAATCAAGGGAGAGCATCCCATTATCAATTTTAAGGAACTAGCTCCTTTCTAATTAATCAATTGTTGCCCTAAAAATTCAAATCTCAATATTTGGTTAAGCTGAGTAACACAGTCAGTTGTGTCCAATATTATAATTGGTAATTGGTTATCAAAGATGTCACAGTTTTCAATAAATCATATTTGAACATCGATTCCTGTAGCTTTTGAAGTTGCATATGGTTTAATTGAAGTCACTTTTTGATCATCAAAATTCTCAGTGGATTGTGTATAGAATAGTGTAAAGTCCTCTTTGGTGTTGGTTTGTTCCTCTTCTGTTGTTTTTTGGGCTATAGAATAATCAATTGGAGTCTGGCAATCAGTTTGCAGTTTTGGAGCAACGTTTTTGGCTTCTATTCTAGAATTCATTTGCTCAATAACTTCAAAACAATTTTCCAGTATGAGTTTATAATTAAGATGTGAATCAGGTTCCTCCATCTCATTGAGTTGTACATGGTGTTGCATATAGGCCTCTTGAATATTGATCTGTTCCTCCTCTGCTATTTCTTGGCTGTAAACTGATCAATTAAAGTTTGAGCTTTATTTTGTAGTTCTAAAATAACCTCTTTCATTCTGGAGTCCATTTGCTCAGTGGCTTCAAGAATTTTTTCCAGTATGAACTTATAGTTGAGTTGTCGGGAGGTTTCCTCCATTTCAGTGGTGATTAAAAATAATCCTTTAGTCTTTTAGTGGAGGCTATATTTAATAACAGTCAGCCATTATCCACCTCCACAATTTCTAACAGTTAGTTTCATCACCCAGCTATTTCAGCTTCTTTATCTTTTCCCTTTTATGATAATTTGAAGGTCAAAGCCAGCCTCAAAATCAAAGAAAAAAAAACCAATTGCAGTGTCGGATTTTGCCACAAGATGTCCCCAGTAAATTATAGAATCTTTTTCCAGACCCCAATAAAGTTTTTTTCCCCGTTAAAAGGATAAAAGAAACAATATTCTCCAAGTAAGTAGAATAATGAAATTCTATAATAGGGGTTTTTCGGGACCTCAGAGTATCCAAAAGTAAAAATAGTCATTAAGATTAGTTATTCTTTCCTTTTGTTCCAAAGCTTATCTTCCCAAGTAAGCAAACACCGCTCTCTCAAAGCAGGGAAATAATTCCAAAGGGGCTTTTCACAGGAGTAAATAGGGAAAAGAGAGGAAAGGAGGGATCTCACCCAGATCTTCCACGGTGGTTCTTTATGCTTAGATGTTCTTGTGACTTTCAGCTGGTGCGGCTAAGTGATCAGCCATGTTAATGGCCGATCTTTTCTTTGTCGGCCCTAAGGAGCTGCCTCGGACCGCGGAGGGAGATGCCGCCCTTCCGCGGTCAGACGAGGGTCCTCTTCAATGGTGGTCACCCCTCCAGGGCGACTTTCGATCCTGTTCAGGGTCTACCGGCGAAGGGAAACCGGCCGGCGAAGACACAACTCTCTCCGCATGACCGCCAGCGCCGCAATCCGGAACCGGAAGTCAAAAGACCCCATTTTTTTTTAAACCTAACTCTAGCTTTCTTTTTATGCCAACCAGGCTTTCATACCAATGCTTTTAGNTTTTAGATCATCAGATAGATCTCCCTTCATTCTTGTGCATGTTACTTGAATTAAAGGAGACCATCTAGTTGTCAATTATCGGGAGGAACTGACCCATTTATAATCATTAAGTTGTCGCCCTGGTGGCTCAGATCCCCATGTTTGCTCTAGTATAGTTGTCTGCAATTCGATCTGGTCTTCTTCTTCCTCAGGTTTCTTCTGGTTTAAGTAGAAAGTCATGTCCAATTTTATAGTTTTTGTTTGATTGTTTAAGTTTTCAGTAAGCTGTACTTGTTGAACTTTAACACCCTCCATCTTGGTATTACTTTCTTCCGCTTCTGTTGTTTTTTGAGTTGTAGGTTCTTTAGTTGCAATCAGGGTTAGGCTTTGTAGATTTAAGCTGGCACCTTGGTCTCTCAGTCTAGATTTAATTATCTCGGTGGCTTCCAGAATTTTTTCAAGTATAAGTTTATAATTAGGCCTCCTCCATTTCTGACATAGTTATAGATGGTCCTTTAGTGGAGGCTATTTATTAAACAAGAGTCAGTGAGTGTTCACCTCCACAGTTCCTAGAAACCAATTTCACTGCCTAGCTGCTCTCTCAGCTTATAGTCTCTCTTAGATAATACCAAGGTCAAATCTGGGCTGTGAGCAAGTCGCTTATCAAGAATAATAAAAATAATAGATTGCTATACCGAGCTTCGCCACAAGATGTCTCCGATAGCATTGAAAGTCTTTTCCAAATCCCGGGCTAGGTTTTTATCCAATTTAAGTTCTTTTTCTTTTCTTTTTTACAAGTAAATAAAATAGCAGGTCCCCATAAGAGTAGGAACTTTTTGGGTCCCAAAATTCCAAAAAGAAATGTAAATCCAATTATATTAAATTGTTTTTTCCAATGCTTTGTTTCCCCTGGTAGTTAAACGCCGCCATTTTAGAGGGTGGGGAAAAAAAATTCCCTTCCCTCTCTCCTCATAGGGAGAAGAGTTTCAAAAAGCTTTTGACAGGAAAGTTACTTGGGGTATAGAGAAGGTAAAATCTCACCCAATTCCTCCATGTTGCTTTCAAAGTGCTTGTTATTTTTTATTTTATTTTTTAAAAAATTATTTATTCTTTTTTCACTATACACCAAAAAAAATAAAAATGAAAAAATACATTTTTTTTCCTTTAACAGAACTGTGTTAAACATCTCATATATATTATTTACAATTTATTTACATCAGTAATCATATCTTTTTCTTTCTCTGTTCTAGCCAGTTATAACATTTGTTCCATATTTCATAAAATTCTGTTGCCTCCTTGTCTTTTAATTCTAGCATAAGTTTATTCATTTCCGCGCATTCTAGAATTTTGTATATAATCATATCGTTTGTAGGTATGTTTTCACCCTTCCAACACTGGGCATATACTATGCGAGCTGTTGTTAATATATGTATAATGATGTATTGGAGTTGTTTTTCCATCTTTAAATTTATTATACCCAAAAGAAATAGTTCCGGTTTGAGTTCAATTTGCACCTTAGTTATCTCCTGTATCCAGTTCCTTATCCATTCCCAATAGGTCTTTGCTTTAGGGCACAGCCACCACATGTGATAAAATGTTCCTTCCTTATTTTTACATTTCCAACATTCCGGATTCATATTTTTATACATTTTGGCCAATCTCGCCGGTGCTAAATGCCATCTATAGAACATTTTATATTGATTTTCCCTATATGCAGTTGACAGTGTCAGTTTGCAATTTATGTTCCATAATCTTTCCCATTCTTCCAGTTTTATATTTTGGCCCACATTTCGTGCCCACGCTATCATTGGCCCTTTCACAATTTCTTCCTCTATATCTACCTCTAATAAGTATTTATAAGTTTTTGTTAAAAATTTTCCTTCCTTACCTGTTAAAATTTTATCCAACTGATGTGGGGTCTGGCTTATTCCATGCTCTTCCATATCCTTATTATGTTTAGATTGGATCTGTAAATATGGCCACCAGTCTATGGTTATTCCTTGTTCTTCTAATTTTTCTCTTAATTTGAGGTTTCCTTGGTAATCTAATAGTTCTTTGTATCTGATCATCTTTTTTTTATCCAGAGTATTAGGGTGGATCATTGCCTCCATCGGTGAAATCCAGTTTGGGATTTTCCTATAGTGTCTTTTTTTAACTTTTCCCCACGTCTGAATCAGTGCATCTCTTATCTGATGTTGATAAAAATATGTGTGTGTTTTCTTATGTTTCCCCCATAGAAAGGCATGCCAACCAGCCTGTAAATCATGCCCTTCGATCATTAACACCCTTTTATTATCTAGGTTTATCCAATCCTTGATCCAGAGTAGTCCAGCTGCTTGATAGTAAATTTCCCATTTTGGGAGCCCAAGTCCACCTCTACTTCTACTATCTTGTAATATTTTCATGTTTATCCGTTCTTTTTTGCCCGACCAAATAAATTTGTTTATTATTTTGTCCAATTCCTCAAAAAAAAAATTCTCTAATTTTATCGGGACTGTTTGGAATAAGTATAATAGTCTTGGTAATATATTCATTTTAATCAACACAATCCTTCCTAATAATGATAATTGTAATTTTCCCCAGGTCTCAAAATCTTTTTTCACTTGTAATATCAATGTTTTATAGTTATCCTCTTTTATTGAGGAACACCTTATAGTAAGCCAGATTCCTAAATATTTGATCTTTTTTACAATTTGCAATTCCAGATTCTCTTCTAATTTCCTTTTCTGTTTTTCGGTTAGGTTTTTGACTAACATTTTGGTCTTTTCTCTGTTAATTTTTAATCCTGCCACTATTCCGTATTTTTCTATTTCATTCATCAAAATATTTCCTCTCTCTATTGGTTCCTCAATAAAAAAGACCAAATCGTCCGCAAATGCCTGTATCTTATACTCTTCTGTTTTAACCTGTACCCCTTTTATCTCTTTGTTAGCTCTAATTTGAGTTAATAGTGCTTCTAGAGTCAATATAAAAAGTAGAGATGACATTGGGCATCCGTGTCTTACCCCTTTATTTATTTCAAAGCTTTTTGTATTATCTCCGTTGATTATCACAATGGCCCTTTGTGTTTTGTATATTGCCTTTATCGTGTTCTCGAATTTCTCTCCAAATTTCATGTCCTCAATCTGTTGGAACATAAATTGCCAACTGAGATTATCAAATGCTTTCTGAGCATCTAACAAAATTAGTGCTACCTGTTTTCCCGGATGTGCTTCATAATATTCTAAGACATTTAACACTGTTCTCATATTATTTCTAATTTGTCTTGTAGGTAAAAAACCATTTTGATCTGGTTGTATTATATCCTGTAATATTAGTTTCAATCTTTCTGCAATTATGGTAGTAAACATTTTATAATCAGTGTTCAACAACGAGATTGGCCTATAATTTTTGATCTATTTGGGGTCTGTGCTTTCTTTTGGGATAAGGGATATGGTGGCTTCTATCCAGGAGTCTGGTAATTTAGCTTTCTCCAACACATCATTATACACCTCCAATAATATCTTTTCAAAGTCCTCATAAAAAGTCTTGTATACTTCCCCTGGAAGGCCGTCTGGCCCCGGGGTTTTATTATTTTTTTGTTTTTGCACTGCAGTTTTTAATTCCAAGGCTATTTTCCCATTCAATATTTCTCTCTGTCCTTCTTTTAATTCTGGCAAACCATTAACCTTTAAGTATTGTTTAATACTCTCCACATCTATTTCCTCTTTTTTATATAGTGACTCAAAATAGTTTTGAATTATTTCTTTCTTTTTATCCATTTTATATTGTGACTCTCCATTTTTGTCGTGAAGTTCCTGAATAATTTTTTTCTCTTTCTCTTTTTTTACTTTATAAGAGAGCCATCTCCCAGGTTTATTTGTGTGTTCAAAAAAATTTTGTTTTTCTATTTTCAATTCTTTTGCTCTTTCCTCTTGATCTATCACGTTTAATTTGTGTTTAGCCAAAACCATTTCCGTTTTAATCGATTCATCCTGGGGCTATTTTGTAATTTAGATTCCAATTTTTTAATCTCTTCCTGTAGTATATTTTGCATTTGCCTTTTCACCTTGTTTTTTCTTGCTGTGTAAGCTATTACTAAGCCCCTTAAATACGCTTTCGCAGTGTCCCAGGTAATTTGTACTGATGATTGTTGTTTTGTATTTTCTTTGAAAAAAAATTCCATTTCCCTTCTAATCTTTACTATAAATTCTTTTTCTTTCAAAATGTGAGAGTTCATTATCCATCTTCTTCTTACTTTTTTCTGCCCTTTCCAAACTATTTCCAGAGGATTATGATCGGCCCATATATTTGGCATTATTTCTATTGTCTCTATGTCTTGCCCTACTTCTTCATTCATCCATACCATGTCTATTCGAGACCACGATTTATGCGGGTTCGAGAAGAATGTATATTCTTTTTTCTTTATTCCTCTTCCTCCACTGATCAGATAAATTAAATTCGTGTGCCAAATCAAAAAATGTCTTTGGTAGTGTTTTCCTTTTCTTTTTATTTTTCATATCACTAATATAGTCTTTTTTTACATCCACTACCGCATTATAATCGCCTACCATACAAATATTTC
Organism: Protobothrops mucrosquamatus; assembly: GCF_001527695.2. Classification (NCBI taxonomy): domain Eukaryota; kingdom Metazoa; phylum Chordata; class Lepidosauria; order Squamata; family Viperidae; genus Protobothrops; species Protobothrops mucrosquamatus. The sequence goes on along the minus strand of NW_015387942.1, from coordinate 167,069 downwards.
CATGTAATTTGTAATAAAATTCTTGTTGATTCTCATTTGGTGCATATATTACCACTAACAGCCATGACTTTTGTTCAGTTTGTACTTCTATTGCTAATATTCTTCCATCTGTATCTTCGTACTTCAATTTAGCATTAATTTCTTTTTTAATATAAACCGCTAATCCTCTCTGTTTTTGTTCAGCTAATGCTGTGTATAATACTCCTAATTTGGGGAACTCTAAATATTTCCTGTGTTGTTCTTTGATGTGTACCTCTTGTAAACAAACTATATATGTTGTTTGGCTAATTTTGTTAGTATTTGTTTTCTCTTTGCTGGTACATTTAATCCATTAATATTAATAAATAATAACCTAATCTCCTTTTCCATTTTCTACAAAGTGCTTGTTAGTAATTTTGGCCTTGGCTGGTAGCAGCTTAGTGATGGATCATGTTGATGGCCGATCTTTTCCCCGTTGGTTAGAAGACCTGCCCCAGATCAAATGAAAGGGCTGCCACCCTTCCATGACCACTTGGGGATCCTCTTCATGCTCGTCGCCCCTCCAGGGCGACTTCTGACCCTCTTCAGGGTCCCCTGGCGGGAGAAAACCAGACAGCGGAGAGAACAATCGCTCCGCATATCCACCTGCACCGCGATCGCAAACCGGAAGCCCTGAAATAAATGCTGGTTTTTGACAAAATGTCATAAATCATGATGATGTGACCTCAGTACAGTGCAAATAGCTGTAAATGCAGACAAGTTGCCAAATGCCCAAAACATGATCACATGGCCGGGGGGGGGGGCAATCATCAGGTCATAAGTACCTTTTTTGGGGGGGGGAGAGAATCTGGTCATAACTTCCAGTGATCACAAGTTGAGGATGACCTGAAATGGCCTGAACTGAAATCAAAAAAGTAACTTGAAAAAATGTGTCAGACAAGTTTCTCTCTAATTCACATGGAGCTAAAGGGAGAGAAGTAGAAGCACAGTCAGACTTGCATGATTCTATTTGTACACCTGTTACAATAAAATTATTACTGACCAACATGGCACTGGTTTCTTAGTGTGATTGATCTTGTAAACTAAAACATGTCATCAACATTTCTGTCTTAATGTTGTCTAAAATGGAATGTTATGATGATGATGATGATGATGATGGTGATGATGATGATGATGATGATGATAATAATAATAATAATAATAATAATAATAATAATAATAATAATAATAATAATAATAAAGTTGAAAGGGACCTTGGAGGTCATCTAGTCCAACCCCCTGCTCAGGCAGGAAACCCTATACCATTTCAGACAAATGGCTGTACAGTCTCTTCTTAAAAACTTCCAGTGTTGGAGCATTCACCACTTCTGGGGGCAGGTTGTTCCACCGGTTAATTGTTCTGTCATAACTGTCTAACTGTGATAATTTAGTTGACTCCAAAATTGGTTCTATAAACCTAATTACTCCTTATCTTTTATGCTTATCCAATCCTGTTTCCTTCATTTTTTTAAACTGGAAATCATGAAGGTCTCAGCAATCCATCTTCCTAAATTATAGCTGGTGGATGTTTTAATAACCATCCTCAAGACATAGCCTCGGTCTCAGCTCTTAGCTAAGGCTACCTAACATTTTATACTTAGCTGTTGCTGTTCATGAGATGTGTGAAACAGGTCACAGAGGCAGCAAGTAGAGTGTATATACATGAGGGTTATATCAGAGGCCAAAAAGCAAGTTGGCAACTGATGTCGAAGAACAAATCAAAACAAGATTTGATGAAACTCGCTTAAACATTTTTGTAACTCAGATAATTGCTTTCTGATGTTAGCTTACAATTGGATGGATTATTTTTTTGCTTAGATAGATGAGATTCATGCAGAAAAAAATTAATTTTTGTAGCACAAGGTGTAATTTTGAGAAGATAATGTTAACGGTATTTGGTAAAAAGAGACTTTTGTGGGGTATATGATCAAACATGGATTTACCAAACTATATGATGTGCAATTAAAAAAATAACAGCAGATTTGAATTCTTGGTGTAAAATACATATTTTTTAGAACCTCTCTGTCAACCTCCAGCTGAAAAGCCCACAAAAGCAAAACACCAAAGGCATTGCATTCTCTAATGTATACTTTATTGAACAAATACAAACCGGCAGTGTTAAAGAAAGCTAGCTCTGAGGAAATGGCAGGAAGCAGTCAATTAAAAGGATGGAATTTTCCCTCCCCTCTCTGACAGGTTTGGGTCACATTCTCCAATACATTGTTCAGTAATTATTATGAGAAGAAACTTTAGTTCACCAAAACAACTCTTCAACAGCTCCAGCTCTCACATTGATAAGGACACCTGTGGATTCAAAATTCTCCCCTCCCTCCCTCCTGCACTGTTGGCAAGTTAAAAGCATATAGTGGTCCTAAAGACCGTAGGGTTCGTAGCTTGGCAGGTCGCCCCTGTAGGAATGAAAGGGAACCTGGAAAACAAAGAGAATACTCATTAATCCTTGCTAATCTTTCCCTTGTGCCAGTCCCACATTTTGTGGAATTGTTTTACCAAAGGATCTGCACTTACATGTTGTGCTTTCACCCACCTAGATTCTGTCATCAGGTAGCTCTCCCATGGTATTTGCCAACAAATGCGAGATACGCCCTGGCCTAACTTTTGAGGGAGAGGTCGGATCTGGAAAACAAATGGTTTTTCGGGTTCCCCAACCTCTGGGGAACTTGAATATATGTATAGTTTTCGAATTTGAGGTCAGTTTCAAATTTTGACTTTTCATGCTTAATTGGCTGTTTGCCAACAAATGTGAGATACGCCCTGGCCTGACTTCTGAAGGAGAGGTCGGATCCAGAAAACAAATGATTTTTTCTTGTTCCCCAACCCGTGGGGAACCTGAATATATGCATACTTTTTGAATTTGAGGTCAGTTTCAAATTTTGACTTTTTATGCTTAATTGGCTATTTGCCAACAAATGCGAGATACGCCCTGGCCTAACTCCTGAGGGAGAGGTTGGATCCGGAAAACAAATGTTTTTTCAGGTTTCCCATCCATTGGGGGACCTGAATATATGTATACTTTTCGAATTTGAGGTCAATTTCAAATTTTGACTTTCCATGCTTAATTGGTTATTTGCCAACAAATGCGAGATACACCCTGGCCTAACTCCAGAGGGTCGGATCCAGGAAAAAAATAGTTTTTTGGGTTCCCCAACCAATGAGTATCTTGAATATATGTTTAATTTTCGAATCTGAGGTCAGTTTCAAATTTTGACTTTTCATGCTGAATTGGCTATTTGCCAACAAATGCGAGATACGCCCTGGCCTAACTCCTGAGGGAGAGGTCGGATCCGGAAAACAAATGGTTTTTTGGGTTCCCCAACGACTGGAGAACCTGAATATATGTATACTTTTCGAATTTGAGGTCAGTTTCAAATTTTGACTTTTCATGCTGAATTGGCTATTTGCCAACAAATGCGAGATACACCCTGACCTAAGTCAATCAAGCTTTTTTGGTGACCAGGGAAGGTGATTCCTGATGCTAGGATCAGGGATGCAGATGCCAGGGATGCCAAAATTTCTTTCAAGCCGAATGCAAAAAATGGATGCCTGGATGAATTTTGCGGTTGAATTTCATACATAAAAATTATGCTACTAACTCTTTTTCAAAATCAAACCTTTTTTGCTGATTGCGCAAGGAACTTCCTGATGCTGGGGTCAGATATACATGTCTCCAGAAGGTGAAAAATCTGTTTCAACCTGCATGCAAAAATAGACGCTAGGACAAGATTAGGTGTTGAATTTCATAATTAAAAATATTGCTGCTTCCTGTTTTTAAAAATCAAGACTTTTTTGGTGAAATTCCTGATGCCGGGAGGGAGGCAAAAATTTTTTTAAGCCAAATGCAAAAATGGATGCTGGGATGAATTTCTGGGTTGAATTTCATGCTTAAAAATTGTGCTGCTTTCTCTTTTTAAAAATCAAACATTGTTTTGCTGATCTGCAAGAAACTTCCTGATGCCAGGATCAGGGACGTGGGTGCCCAGGAGGCCAAAATTTCTTTCAAGCCATATTGAAAAAGAGATGCTGGGATGCCTTTCTGGGTTCAATTTCATGCTTAAAAATAGTGTTGCTTCCTCTTTTTAAAAATCAAACATTTTTTGTAACCAGGGAAGGTGATTCCTGATGCCAGGGTCAGGGATGTGGGTGACCAGGAGGACAAAATCTGTTTCAACCCGAATGCAAACACGGATGCCAGGATGAGATTCTGGGTTCAATTTCATGCTTAAAAATTGTGCTGCTTCCTGTTCTTAAAAATCAAGCCTATTTTGGTTACCAGAGAAAGGAATTCCTGATGCCAGAGTCAGGGATGTGGGTTCCAGGGAGACCAAAATTTGTTTCAAGCTGAATGCAAAAATGGACGCTGGTGTCAGAACGCATTATTTTCCTGGGAGGAGGGAATCTATTTCATTTCTTCATATTTCTTACTGAGGGTTCTGCCATTCTCCTGAGGGGGAGGGGGAAAAGCTCTGTGGTATGTTTCTCTGCTTTGCTACAATGTATCTGTTAAGTCCGGAGAAATAATGGCGCTTGAGATGAATCATCTCCAACAAGTCTTTATTGTTTGCTCCATTCTACGAACAACCAGAGCAGAGGCACGCAGGCCTCTATTTATACCCTCTGATCCCCGGGCAAGTTCAACCAATCATGAGGCGGGCTTTTCCCGCCTTGCGCAAGGCTGGCGCCGCTCAGTCTGGTCCCGGGCAGCTTCTGCAAATGCCCGGGACTCTTGCAACGTCCCGAGCCTGCCTCTTGCAGGCTCAGGACACAACACCCCTTCCCCCTGGATGAAATAAGATTGCGCCCACATGGACGCCATCCTATAGATGGTAATATAATTACTAATGAGTTAATGTTACACAATGTGTAAGG
>NW_015387942.1:157199-160291 GCF_001527695.2 Protobothrops mucrosquamatus | reverse complement strand
CCATCGATAATGGAATTCCCTGCAATTTCACTTTAAGTGTTAGCTTCTTTTTAAGGGGTTTGTGTGTGCCTATTCTTAAAATGTTCCGGCGTGTTGCACAGAACCCCACCCTGTTTTGGCTGGGCACCCTGGTACCTTTCAGATTCAATTCTTCCTTCGGTTGTACCTTCTGTCGACCCAGGCAGACTGCAGCGATGTGACCCTTCTTTCCGCACGCTCGGCAAATGGCGGAACGGAACCGACATTCCGCTCGCTTGTGGCGTCCACCACATCCAAGGCAACGAAGCTCAGCTGGGCCCTTGTCCTGACGATCCTTGGACCTTCTCCCAGCTGCTTGGTAAAGCTTGTCTACCTCTTCTTCAGGATCTTCGTCCGAATCCTTGCGCACGTCTTCCTTGTGAATAGTGGCGGTCTCTGGAACGTTTTGCTTAGGCCGCATGTTCTTGACCACCCCACCGGCAGCTTCTTCAGCCGAAACCTCTCGCAGAGCATCTTGGAAGGAAACATCTTCCCTGGCGAACAGTCTCTGCTGCAATTCTGTGTTTCTCAGTCCGCACACAAAACGATCGCGCAGTCTTTCTTCTAAGTCCTTGAAGTCCCACGGTTTAGCTGCTCTTCTCAAGGCCGCAACGTAGTCTTTTGCTGATTCTCCAACTCGCTGATCTCTCTGTTGAAATGTGTGCCTCCAAGCCATGACAGATTGCTTGGGCTGGAAGTGTTCCTTTAAGGTTTTCTTGAGGTCGGAGTATGATACCGTTTCCAGCGAGTCTGGGGCGATTAAGCTCTCGACGATCTCAAAGGCGTCTTGCCCACAAACGCACAACAATGTGGCAGCCTTTAAGCCTTCCTCTCGAATCTGGTTTATGCGAAAATACGTCTCGACTCTTGCCACATAAGATTCCCACCTCTTGGGGTGAGAGACGTTGAATTCCGCTAAACGCCCAACTTTTGCCATGATCGATGATCAGGTTTTCTTCTTCTTCAGCCGCACGCACCCTCCAGCGATTTCATACTGGCAGGATAACGCTGACTTTCACGCCGTTTCTCTTCCGGACTTCTTTGGGTGAGTCTTCTAGCTTTTCTTAGCTGTAGAGACTGAATCCCACCTTCGTCGCCAGTGTTAAGTCCGGAGAAATAATGGCGCTTGAGACGAAGCATCTCCAACAAGTCTTTATTGTTTGCTCCATTCTACGAACAACCAGAGCAGAGGCACGCAGGCCTCTATTTATACCCTCTGATCCCCGGGCAAGTTCAACCAATCATGAGGCGGGCTTTTCCCGCCTTGCGCATGCGCACAAGGCTGGCGCCGCTCAGTCTGGTCCCGGGCAGTTTCTGCAAATGCCCGGGACTCTTGCAACGTCCCGAGCCTGCCTCTTGCAGGCTCAGGACACAACAGTATCCTTTCCGCTATTTTTACAAACTTACTCTTTGAACTGTCTCTCCCTTGATGTTACTTTGGGGTGAGAAAGGAATATGCCTCTGGCCATCTGGCTTATCTCTTGCTGTGTAAGGGAAGGTGTGAAGATCCAACAGCATCATCACAAGCATGGGAACGGACCCCGTTATTAGCTCCTTTCCCCCAGCAGACTTAATACCTGTTGATTGGCCCATTCAAACTGACCGGATGAACTATTGGGATGGGGTATACCTGGGACTCTTTTAACCTATTATGCCTGTTATCAGCTTCTCCTAATAAAAGTTCCTTTTGGAAAGAAACTGTTCCAAGAGTCCTGCTTTCTTGGGATGAGGTTTTGACATTAGGGAGGATCTGCAGTAAAAGCCCGAAAGAAGATCCTTGCCAGGGGACTAAAAAAACAATGTCGGATATCGGAACAGAAAGGGAAGAACCTGCCATGGGAGGGGAGCTCTCCCACCTAGCAGATCCCAGCCGATACAGTGGAATCCCACCACAAACCCAGGTGGTCAATGGGTGTCAGGAAGAAGAAGGATTGGAAGAAGAAATCCAGGAAAGTGATGCTCAGATGCGGCAGTCACCAACCGGGTTGGAAAGTTGAGATGGAGAAGTCACTTTGCCTTAGTGAAGACGAGGACGACCGACTGCCAGGTTCAAGCCAGTTCCTGGAGCAAGCCATTGACATGCTGAGAGTCGCTTTTGATTCCATGAAGGAGGAGAAAGCCAACTGATGCTGGGGAACGCCAACCCGGGCTCAGCTGAAGGAATGTATGAGGGAGGAAATGAGCCAGCAATTCCAAGCCCTTTTACCAGTGCCAAGGAAGCAGCAGCTGTTGCTACAGCCGCTGCCACTCCTGGTTGAGCCGCACCGGCTGATGGAGATGGCCACCGACACAGATGGAAGAAGGGGCATCGGTCCATCTGAAAGTTCCCGCACTAGAAGTAAAGTACTGCGGGGAGCCATGACAACTGGGTTTTTTCCTAACCCAAGTGTTAAACTACATAGAGCAGTGGTTCTCAACCTGTGGGTCTGGACCCCTTTGGGGGTCAAATGACCCTTTCACAGGGGTCGCCTAAGACCATCGGAAAACACATATTTCCGATGGTCTTAGGAACCTGTCTTGCTTTCAACTCGCCCTAAAATTCTTCATTCAGGCAGGCTTCCAGAGTTCAGCCGGAAGGATGCAGGTAACCCCTCCCCCCTGTCCTGCCACCTCCCATGGCACCGCACCTCTCCACGTTCCGCGCCTCAAGCCTCCATGGCACAGAACTGCTGGCGTGGTCCCCATGGCTGCTGACACGCTCCCCGACGCCGTCGACCATGCAAGCCCTGGCAATTGCTCCAGCCGAAAAGTGGGTGGCTGGGCGCTGATCTTCTGCACCCATCAGCTGGCGAACCCCTGAATGTGCGCTTGTCAGCTGGGAGGTCTAGCGACGGAGCCGGCTAGCATGGAGGGCGATGGGGAGGTGGTGCCTCGTTGGGCGGATTCCCCCCTGCCCACGAATGTCGGGCCCACAGGGCTCGACATAGAGTTGACGGTCCAACATAACTTCCCTCCTCGGATGAGAAAGAAGGAATCTCTCTCACCCGTGTCCCTTCCCCCCCTCAAGCAACAACAGGAGGTTGCAGACAACTAAGTCAGCCGGTGCAGGAAGCCCTGGAATGGCCAGTCCAGGG
>NW_015387942.1:153450-155165 GCF_001527695.2 Protobothrops mucrosquamatus | reverse complement strand
AGAGGGAGAGAGAAAGAAAGGGAGAGAGAAGGAGAGAGGGAGAGAAAGAGGGGGAGAGAGAAAGAAAGGGAGAGAGAAAGAAAGGGAGAGAGGGAGAGAGAAATAGGGCGGAGAGGGAGAGAGAGAAAGAGAGGGAGAAAGAAAGAGGGAGAGAGAAATGGGGGGAGAGAGGGAGAGAGAGAAAGAGGGAGAGAGAAAGAGAAAGAGGGAGACAGACAAAATTTCATTTATTTGTAATTAGAAATAAATATTTCACAATATATAATTACATATAATACTTTAATTATGTTCAATTTGTAACAATGAAAATACATCCTGAATATCAGATATTTACATTACTATTCATAACAGTAGCAAAATTACAGTTATGAAGTAGCAACGAAAATAATTTTATGGTTGGGGGTCACCACAACATGAGGAACTGCATTAAAGGGTCGCGGCATTAGGAAGGTTGAGAACCATTGACATAGAGGAATACGGCCGTGACATACAAGCAGTCCTAGATGGCACCACAGTGGACTGGTAGTGGATCTCCACAATGCAGATGCCCCAGAATTGCAGAATTTCAACCAATTCATAGCAGCCCTCAGATGCAGATTTGAAGACCCCTTGGCTGATCAGAAAGCACAGGGATGTATCAAAACTGTCAAGCAAGGCTGGTGACCCATGGCGGAAGATACCCAAGAATTCTGAGCTCACCAGAGGGGATTACGTAGAGACTATAATGTTTGTAGTGACCCCTGGCATGGAATGCTCCCTTATTCTGGGCGTGGCATGGCTAACGAAGTGGAACCCGTGGGTGGACTGGAGGATGGGAGAACTCAAATTCCCAGAGTGAAATACAGTAAGAACCCTGACTCAGCCCTAAAATGGGGGAGCCCCTCTGAAAGAGCAGTGTGGGGGGGAAGGAGCTACAAGATATCCCAGATGAATTCAGGGACTTAGCTGAAGTATTCAGTGAAGGGAAATCTGATGAACTGCCTCCCAAACGGCCCACGGACTGCTCCATCAAAATCCTTTAAAGGGGCGAAGTTACTCAAGCTGAAACTGTATTCCATGACCCCATGGGAGCTAGAGGAAATGCAGAAGTTCACAAACAAAAACCTGGAAAGGGGTTTCATCCAACCAACAAAGCCAAACACCACAGCCCCCGTATTATTTCGATAAAAGGACAGAACTCTTCGCCTCTGCGTGGACTATAGATCTCTGAACGCAGTGAGCGAGAGTAACCTATACCCCTTCCCTCTTATGAAAGACATGCTAGCACACCAATTGAAAGGAAAAATATTTTCAAAACTGTACTTAAGGGAGGCATATTACAGGATTAGAATAAAGGAAGGAGACAAATGGAAGACAGCTTTCAATTGCCCCTTAGGATGTTACCAATTCAGAGTTCTGCCTTTCTGTCTTCAAGGGGCACCTGCAGTGTTCATGCAATTAATAAATGACATACTGCGGGAGCACTTATACAAAGGGGTACTTGTTTACCTGGACGATATTCTGATATTCACTAAAACAGTGGTTCTCAACCTTCCTAATGCCGCGACCCTTTAATGCAGTTCCTCATGTTGTGGTGACCCCCAACCATAAAATTATTTTCGTTGCTACTTCATAACTGTAATTTTGCTACTGTTATGAATAGTAATGTAAATATCTGATATGCAGGATGTATTTTCATTGTTACAAATTGAACATAATTAAAGTATTATATGTAA
>NW_015387942.1:143392-153062 GCF_001527695.2 Protobothrops mucrosquamatus | reverse complement strand
CTTTCTCTCTCTCCCTCTCTTTCTCTCTCCCTCTCTCCCCCTATTTCTCTCTCCCTCTCTCTCTCCCTCTCTCCTTCTTTCTCTCCCCCTTTCTCTCTCCCTCTCTCCCTCCCTCTCCCTTTCTTTCTCTCTCCCTCTTTTTCTCTCTCCCTCTATTTCTCTCTCCCTCTCTTTCTCCCTTTTTCTCTCTCTCCCTCCCTCGCTCCCTTTCTCTCCCTCTATTTCTCTCTCCCTCTCTCCCTTTCTCCCTCTTTCTCTCCCTTTCTTTCTCTCTCTCCCCCTCTCTCTCCCTCTCTTTCTCTCCCTCTGTCTCCCTTTCTTTCTCTCTCCTTTTCTCCCTCTCCTCTTTCTCTCTCCCTCTTTCTCTTTCTCTCTCTCCCTGTCACTCTCTCCCTCTCTCTTTCTCTCTCTCCCTCTCTCTATTTCTCTCTCCCTCTCTTCCTCTCAAAGATCCTTAAAATCCTTAAAAGTTATGCTTGGGTGGAAGACTTTTTCGTTTACAGATGGGGTGGGCTGGCAGACAAGTACTCAAAAAAAAAGGAAAAAAAAGTGCAAATAGGCATCCAGTAGCTAGCTTGAAGTTTGAACAACTTCTTTCTCTTGGCAACGGCTTCTAGGAGGAGCAAAAGACATCCAGCAACCAGGCGCCCTGGACTGCAACCAGGCGCCCTGGACTGGCCATTCCAGGGCTTCCTGCACCGGCTGACTTAGTTGTCTGCAACCTCCTGTTGTTGCTTGAGGGGGGGAAGGGACACGGGCGACAGAGATTCCTTCTTTCTCATCCGAGGAGGGAAGTTATGTTGGACCGTCAACTCTGTGTCGAGCCCTGTGGGCCCGACATTCGTGGGCAGGCGGGAATCCGCCCAACGAGGCACCACCTCCCCATCGCCCTCCATGCTAGCCGGCTCTGTCACTAGACCTCCCAGCTGACAAGCGCACATTCAGGGGGTTGCCAGCTGACGGGTGCAGAAGATTGGCGCTGCAGCGGTCTCCCAGCCACCCACTTTTCGGCTGGAGCAATTACCATGGTTGACGGTGATGGGGAGCGCGTCAGTGGCCATGGGGACCACGCCAGCGGTTCTGTGCCACGGAGGCTTGAGGCGTGGAACGCGGAGAGGTGCGGTGCCATGGGAGGTGGCAGGACAGGGGGGAGGGGTTACCTGCATCCTGCCGGCCAAACTCTGGAAGCCTGCCTGAATGAAGAATTTTAGGGGGAGTTGAAAGCGAGACAGGTTCCTAAGACCATTGGAAATATGTGTTTTCCGATGGTCTTAGGCGACCCCTGTGAAAGGGTCGTTTGACCCCCAAAGGGGTCCCGACCCACAGGTTGAGAACCACTGCACTAAAACAATGGAGGAACATGTGAAGTTAGTCAGAGCTGTACTGAAAACATTCCAGGAAGCTCACCTGTATGCCAAACTGTCTAAGTGTGAATTTCACAAGGAAACAATTGACTACCTGGGGTATTGCATCTCGCTGAATGGCATAGAAATGGACCTTGAGAAAGTCCAAGCTGTACTAGAATGGGCTCTGCCCCGCATTAGGAAGCAATTGCAAAGTTTCTTTGGATTTGCTAATTTTTACCGGAAATTCATTCCCTCCTTTGTGCAGATCGTGTTACCAATTACTAACTTGCTAAAGACCAAAGGGGAGGGGAAGCCGAAGCCAAGTCAGCCATTGAAATGGACGGTAGAATCTCAAACCGCATTCGAAAGGTTAAAAAGACTATTTTCCACAGAGCCAGTTTTAAGGCACCCTGACACTGAGAAACCTTTTGTGATTCAGGCCAATGCTAGCGACGTGGCTGTGGGGACAGTATTATTACAGGAAAATGATGAAGGGAAATTGCAGCCTTGCACATATACATCAAGGAAACTCACAGAAACAGAGCAAAGGTGGGCAGTCTGGGAGAAGGAGGCTTATGCGGTCTGATGGACTCTTCTTACCTGGCGGCACTTTCTGGAGGGAAACAAAATTCCTTTCCAGGTGCGGATCGACCACAAGAACCTGGAAGCACTAAAAACACCCAGGAAACTAACCCCTAAACTAGCGAGATGGTCGCAGCATTTCCACCGGTTTAACTTCACTTTAAAGCACTTGCTGGGAGGGAAGAATTTTTTAGCGGACACATTGTCCAGATTTCCCCAGTACAATAGCAACAGAACAGAAACAACAGACCCACTTATGCCATCAAAACAATTAGCAGCACAAGTAATCACCTGAGCACAAGCCAAACTCCAAAAACCCTTAGCGAGCCAAGCAGGGATTGAATTAAAAAAAGCACTAGAAACCAAATGGTTCCTAAGCCACAAGAACCTATGCACAATGACTGATAGCTTACCATGGGTGGGAGGGAAGCTATACATCTCAAAAAACCAGAGACTGACATTCATGCATGTATGACATGATTCAAAATCAGCTGGGCATTTTGAATTTGTAAAAATGTTATACCTGGTGAAAAGGCAGTTTTGGTGGCTATCAATAAAAAAGGACATTGAAAGTTACATGGCCAGTTGTCCAATCTGTGTGGCAGCTAAGAGAATGCAAGGAAAGACCCCAGGCTTATTGCAACCAGTAACAACCCATCAGTGCCTTGGAAGGAAATTTCTATGGACTTTATTGTGGAGTTACCGGAAAGTGGGGAAAACACAGTCATTTGGGTCGTTACGGATTTGTTCTTTAAACAAGTACATTTTATCCCATGCCAAAAAATCCCCAATGCAAAGATACTCGCAAAGCTATTCGTCCAACATATCTATCGACTTCATGGGGCCCCACAATGAATCATATCAGATAGAGGAGTACAGTTCATATCAGAGTTTTGGAAAGCATTCCTAGGACTGTTGGGGACCACCCAGGGGTTGTCATCTAGTCATCATCCGCAGACAAATGGTGGGACTGAATGGTCGAACTCAGTACTGGAGATTACCTAAGGTGCTTCATCAATTACCAGCAAGACAATTGGACTGAACTGCTCCCCTTCGCAGAAGTCGCTTATAACAATGCAGTACATTCCAGCACGAGCTACATTCCCTTCCAAGTAGCAACAGGGCAAAGTTTTAACCTGATGCCTAAACTTCCATCAAGTGATCCCACCATCCTTCTCTGAAGGAATGGATTGCACAAGTGAAAAATACCTGGCCAGTTGTGAGGAAGGTGTTAGACGAAGCTAGGAAAGCATATAAAATCCAAGCAGATAAAAAACAGAGTGAACCCAAACCATTTATAGTAGGAGAGAAAGTTTATCTGTCAACAAAATATCTAAAATCCCTACAGCCCTCAAAAAAATTAGGACCAAAATTTGTGGGACCATTTCCCATTAAAACAGTGGAATTGGAACTTCCAAAGACACTCAGACAAGTTCACCCAATTTTCCACTGCAGTCTTTTAAAATGTGAACTGCAGTCGTCCTTAAGGCCAGCTGCAGCTCCTCTCCCTCCTCCAATCATTGTAGAAGGCAAACAACATTTTGAAATTAAAGAAATCCTAGACTCCAGAAAACATTGTGGTTCCACCCAATACCTGGTAGCGTGGAAACACCTGCTGCCTTCCCAAAATGAGTGGGTCGAGAAATGTCATATTAGCCCCACCCACTCCTTAGCAAATTTCACGCTGCATACCCAGATAAACCAGACTAATCCTTGTCTCCCTTTATTCTGTTTTATTTTCTACAGATGGATCTTTCTTTTAAGGGGGGCAGGATGTCAGAACCCATTCTTTTCCTGGGAGAGGGGAATCTATTTCATTTCTTCATATTTCTTACTGAGGGTTCTGCCATTCTCCTGAGGGGGAGGGGGAAACCTTTGTAGTATGTTTCTCTGCTTTGCTACAATGTATTCTTTCCACTATTTCTACCAACTTGCTCTTTGAACTATCTCTCCCTTGATGTTACCTTGGAGTGAGAAAGGAATGTGCCTCTGGCCATCTGGCTTATCTCTCACTGCGGAAGGGAAGGTGCGAAGACCCAATAACATCTTCACAAGCATGGGATTGGATCCCATTATCAGCTCCTTTCCCCCAGCAGACTTAACACCTGATGATTGGCCCATTCAAACGGACCGGATGAACTATGTGGGTGGGGTTTACTTGGGACTCTTTTAACTTATTGATCTGAGCGGGAAACCTCACATCCTGCCTATTATGCCTGCTATCAGCTTCTCCTAATAAAAGTTCTTTTTGGAAAGAAACTTCTCCAAGAGTGCTGCTTTCTTAGGATGAGGTTTTGAAGTGGGCCCTGACAGCTGGGACTTGTTTCTCGGTTGAATTTCATGCTTTAAAAATGTGCTGCTTCTTGATTTTAAAAATAGAGCTTTTTGTGGTGACCAGGGAAGAAAATTCCTCATATTGGGGTCAGGGATGCAGGTGCCCAGGAGGTGAAAATCTGTTTCAACTTGAATGCAAAAATGGATGCTGGGACAAGATTCAGGGTTGAATTTCATGCCTAAAAATTGTGCTGCTTCCACTTTTTAAAAATTGAATCTTTTTTGCTGATTGTGCAAGAAACATCCTGATGCTGGAATCAGGGACGTGGGTGCCTGGAAAGCCAATATTTGTTTCAAGCCGAATGCAAAAATGGATGCCAGTACACCTTTGTGAGTTGAATTTCATGCTTTAAAATTGCGTTGCTTCCTTTTTTAAAAAAATCAAGAATTTTTTGGTGACCAGAGAAGGTGATTCCTGATGCCAGGGTCAGGGACATGGGTGCCCGGAAGCCAAAATTTGTTTTAACCCAATGCAAAAATGGACACTGGGATGAGATTTGGGATTGAATTTGTACTGCTTCTTGAAATTGTACTGCTTCTTGTTTTTAAAAATCATACCTTTTTTGGTGACTAGGGAAGGAAATTTCTGATATTGGGGTCAGGAATGTGGGTGCCAGGAAGGCCAAAATTTCTTTCAACCTGAATGGAAAAACGGACACCGGGACAAGATTTGGGGTTGAATTTCATGCTTAAAAATTGTGCTGCTTCTTTTTAAAAATCAAGATTTTTTGGCTGATTCCACAAGAAACTTCCTGATGCTGGGATCAGGGACGTGGGTGCCCAGGAGGTGAAAATCTGTTTCAAACAGAATCCAAACAGATGCTGAGAAGAGATTCTCTGTTGAATTTCATTCTTAAATTTTTTTGCCTTTTCTCGTGACCGGGGAAGAAAATTCCTGATAATCAGGGATGCGGGTGCCCAGAGACTAAAATTTGTTTCAAGTCGAATGCAAAAACAGACACTGGGATGATATTCAGGCTTGAATTTCATGATAATAATGTTGCTGCTTCCTGTTTTTAAAAATCAAGCCTTTTTTGGTGACCAGGGAAGGAAATTGCTTATCAGGGTTCCGACTAATGAATCCAACCAAATAAGCACTGCTGAGACAATCCAATCTCTTTATGCAAAACTTTATTGGGTACATCATTTCAGCATGAGTGAAAGCAAAACCAGCTCTGGTTATTTCCTGCGCAAAAAGCTATAATTAAAATATAGAATTCTTCCTCCTCCTATTAGTGCATGTCACATTGTCCAATCCAGTGTCAAAGTTTTGTTATGAGAAAGTGTCTTCATGGGTTGACAAACACCTGCTGAAATGTCCTTGGTTCACATGGTTAGATTTCTTGTCTGGAGTCTGCATTCCATTCCACTTCTCCTCCCCCCTAGTGTGTTGGCAAGCTAAGAAGCAGTAATGGTGGTAATATCATGCACACATCATGCTTGACAGGCAAAACCCTCTAAAATTTGGAAGGTAAATACATGTTGATGGCATATTATTATTATTATTATTATTATTATTATTATTGTTGTTGTTGTTGTTGTTGTTGTTGTTGTCAGGGCCCACTTCAAAACCTCATCCCAAGAAAGTAGAACTCATGGAAGCAGTTTCTTCCAAAAGGATATTTTATTAGGAGAAGTTGATAGCAAGCATACTAGACAGGATCTGAGGGTTTCCCGCTCAGATCGATAGATAAAAGTGTCCCAAGCAAAACCCCACCCCTTCGTTCATCTGGTCAGTTCAAATTGTCCAATCCCCAGGTGTTAAGTTCCTCATCGGAAAGAGGAGATAACATCAGGCCATCTCTGGTTTTAGCTGCGATGTTTAGGCGGCTCTTTGCACCTTCTCTGGGAGCGCAGAGATAAAGCAATTGCCGGAGGTTGCATTCCATTCTTCCCCTCCCTTTGCTAGCTGACAGTAAGCGATGGGAATGTTCAGAGAGAAATAATGCAGAAAAGCAAATTGTTACATTGTAGGGATAGAGGAAGTCAAGGCAATAACCCTCAAGCACTCCCCCTCCCCCCTAGGAGTATGGCAGAACCCAGGATGAGAGGAGAGTGAGATTCAGGTTAAAATGAAGGAGGAAGAGATAGTAAAAGAGGAGTGTAGCAAAAGGTTGGGGTGCCTATCGATATGGGTTCTAACTATTATTATTATTATTATTATTATTATTATTATTATTATTATTATTATTATTATTATTATTATTATTATTATTATTATTATTATTATTATTATTATTATTATTATTATTATTATTATTATTATATTTCTTTTGGAATGTATTTATTAAGTGATCTGCTTTGATATTGTGAACCTTAACCCACCTCGCTTCCGTAATTGGGTAGCCCCTCTATTGTACCAGGTATTGCAATTTTCCCTTATAGAGTCTAGAATCTAAGATTTGTTTAATCTTATAATGCATTTCACCTCCCACTATTATTGGGTGTAAATTCTTTAGGAACCTGAAATGGCCAGCTTGTTTAGCATTATGGCTCCAGTGTAAGATCTGTATTCGTAAACTGTCTGGGACATATAACTTAGACCCTTTCCAGGCCATCCCTCCCCTCTTAGTCAATTCCTCTCTGTGGGCACCTAACCATGTGTCAATTTGTAGTTCTTTCTTCATCTGCTGTGTTAAGGTGCCATTGGGGTCTGGGGATTTTCTTTTGGTCTGTTGTCTGGTCATTACCTGTCCTGCCATTTCTTTTGTGGGGACAATGGGGTTCACCACTTCCTTTGGGTACTTTTGTATTGGGGCATGAAGGACAGGGCATTGGCTAGGAAGTCCCCCCCCCCGAATGTACTTCAAGTTGAAGTCAAACTGATTGAAATATTGTGCACACTGTACTTGCTTGGGGGAGAGTTTTCAAAGAGTTGTCAATGCTTCTAGGTTATTGTGGTCAGTCACACCTCAAAGGGGATTTTACTCCCCTCTAGGAACTGTCTCCAAGGCCCATCATATTGCGAAGGCTTCCTTTTCCCATACTGCCCAACTTCTCTGAGTCTCATTTAATTTGTGAGGTGTGTAGGCACAAGGTTGTAGACTCCTGTCTTTATTCTTTTGAAGGAGTACACATCACTGGCATAGACTTGAATTACAAACAGTTCTTCAGGGTTAGGGTGCTTCAGGACTTATTCAGCCACAAATTGCCTATTAAGCTTTTTGAATGCCATGTAGCATTGCATTGTCCAGTTCAAGGGATGGAAAATGTCCAAATGAAAAGACATCACAGTCTCTTTCCTTTGGGTACATCCAAGAACCTAACACTAATAGGATTTGCCAGCCATGACTGCAAATAAATTAACAGTAACCCTACCCCTAACGCTAACCATAACACCACCTTGACCAAGACTCAAATATTAACCCTAACTGAAACCCAAACCCTAACACCATTTCTCAGCAGTGACTGCAAACATATCAAACGGCAACCCTAAACCTACCCCTAACCCTGCCCAAACCCTATCCCTAACACTAAACCTAACACTAACTCTAGCCCAAACCCTAACCTTACCCCAACCCAAAACCCAACCCTAACCCTAACCCGACTTTCATTTTCATTTTCAATAGTATTTTCCCATGTATTTGACTACGGTCCACAAAAAAAGTCAGAATGAAAAGCCGTCAAATTCTCTTCATTTGACAACATCCAACAATTCAACACCAATTCCCTTTCTCAGCCATGACTGCAAACAAACCTAACGGTAAACCTAATCCTCACACTAACTCTAACCCAAACCCTAACACTAACCCTAACACCATTTCTCAGCCGTGACTGCAAACAGACCTAACAGCAACTCTAACCCTTACCCTAACACTACTCTAACCCAAGCCCCAACCCTAACCATAATCCTAACCCTAATTCTAACCCTAACCCTAACTCTAACCTTAACCCTAACACTAACATTAACCTGAATAGTAAAACTAACCCTAACTCTAACACCATTTATCAGCCGTGACTACGAACAGAGCTAACAGTAATCCTAATCCTAACCCTAACCCTAACCCAAACCTTAACCCTATCCCTAACCCTAACCTGAGTTTAATTTTCATTGTCAATGGGATTTTCCCATGAATTTCACTGCGACCCACAAAAAGTCTGAACGAAATGACATCACATTGGCTTTCCTTTGAGAACATCCAAGAAACTAACTCTAACATCATTTGACAGCTGTGACTGCAAATACACCTAATGGCAACCCTAACCCTAACTTTACCCTAACATTAACCCTAACCCTGATGCTGATCCTGACACTAACCCTAACCCTGATGCTGACCCTAACCCTGACACTGACCCTGAAACTAACCCTCACCCTAACCCTAACTCTAACCCAAACCGGAGTTTCATTTTCATTGTAACTGGGATTTTCCCATGTATTTCGCTGCGACCCACAAAAAATCCGAACGAAATGACGTCATGTTGTCTCTCCTTTGAGAAAATCCAAGACTCTAATGCAGTGGTTCTCAACCTGTGGGTCGGGACCCCTTTGGGGGTCAAATGGCCCTTTCACAGGGGTCGCCTAAGACCATCGGAAAACACATATTTCTGATGGTCTTAGGAACCTGTCTCGCTTTCAACTCCCCCTAAAATTCTTCATTCAGGCAGGCTTCCAGAGTTCGGCCGGCAGGATGCAGGTAACCCCTCCCCCCTGTCCTGCCACCTCCCATGGCACCGCACCTCTCCGCATTCCGCGCCTCAAGCCTCCATGGCACAGAACCGCTGGCATGTTCCCCATGGCTGCTGACGTGCTCCCCGTCGCCGTCGACCATGGTAATTGCTCCAACCGAAAAGTGGGTGGCTGGGAGACCGCTGCAGCGCCGATCTTCTGCACCCGTCAGCTGGCGACCCCCTGAATGTGCGCTTGTCAGCTGGGAGGTCTAGCGACGGAGCTGGCTAGCATGGAGGGCGATGGGGACGTGGTGCCTCGTTGGGCGGATTCCCGCCTGCCCATGAATGTCGGGCCCACAGGGCTCGACACAGAGTTGACGGTCCAACATAACTTCCCTCCTCGGATGAGAAAGAAGGAATCTCTGTCGCCCGTGTCCCTTCCCCCCCTCAAGCAACAACAGGAGGTTGCAGACAACTAAGTCAGCCGGTGCAAGAAGCCCTGGAATGGCCAGTCCAGGGCGCCTGGTTGCAGTGCTGGATGTCTTTTGCTCCTCCTAGAAGCCGTTGGCAAGAGAAAGAAGTCATTCAAACTTCAAGCTAGCTACTGGATGCCTATTCACACTTTTTTTTTCCTTTTCTTTTTTTGAGTACTTGTCTGCCAACCCACCCCATCTGTAAAAGCAAAAGTCTTCCACCCAAGCATAACTTTTAAGGATTTTAAGGATCTTTGAGAGGAAGAGAGGGAGAGAGAAATAGAGAGAGGGAGAGAGAGAAAGAGAAAGGGAGAGAGAGAGAGAGAG